>NC_057732.1:45376980-45388045 GCF_004010195.1 Chiloscyllium plagiosum | reverse complement strand
TTCTCGTTGGGACGGCGAAGGATGAGGGGTGACTTGATAGAGGTTTATAAGATGATCAGAGGAATCGATAGAGTAGACAGTCAGAAACTTTTTCCCTGGGTACAACAGAGTGTTACAAGGGGACATAAATTTAAGGTGAAGGGTGGAAGGTATAGGGGAGATGTCAGGGGTGGGTTCTTTACCCAGAGAGTGGTGGGGGCATGGAATGCGCTGCCCGTGGGAGTGGTAGAGTCGGAATCATTTGCGACCTTTAAGCAGCATTTGGATAGGTACATGGATGGGTACTTAATCTAGGTTAGAAGTTCGGCACAACATCGTGGGCCGAAGGGCCTGTTCTGTGCTGTATTGTTCTATGTTCTATGTTCTAATACTTAATTGGATGATTTATCCAGGAGCACCTACTTTTGAATAAGTCTTGTCTTATAAGTGTACCAGATATTTAAAAATGTATGAAACAAAAGGCTTGGTTCACAATGGACATTCTTTGAATGCAATTTCAAAGCAGTTCTTTGATACCCTAAACTAACTTTGTGTAAGATGGCAGTGAAAGTGAATTAATGAATGGAATTAAACCAAAATAGCTTGCGATTACTACTATATAGCAAATGATCGATGTTAGGGCCTTGATTATTTGCAGTGAATACAAAAAAATTTGGATTAGGAGGGAGAATCAAAGCGAGGGAAAGTTTACAGATGACTTTAACTGAAGGGGGAGAGATAAAACAACACACAGCTGTCAATACAAATATATTTTTAAAAATCTCTTGCTAGGTTGGAGGCGCTGATTTGATAAATGATTATATTTATTATAGAATAAGACAAAGCAGTGAGACATTAAGGAAAAGAAATTCACTGTGAATATACCACTGGGTTACGGGAAGCAACAGAAAAGGGTGGGAAGTGATAGTGAATTGAATAATGAAACCAAAAGGATATGGTTTGATAATGGTACGGATGTTAATAAGGTTTCGGACTGCACTGCCAGAGATACGTAACACAAATGCAAAAACGAGCTCACAGATTTATGGAGGATACTGGTACAATGACAACTAAAGCACTGTGCATAATTCTAATTGTGGCAGTACAGCAAGTGGATGTCAACATTAAAAGGACATAGTGATAACTAAATGCGTACCACAAAAAGCATCAAAAGTGTAAAGAAACAATAACTTGAATTTATTTAGAACAGTGAAGAGCAAAATATTCCAGGTGACTTCAATGGAGTACAAATAACAAAAATTGGTATTGTGCCAAAGGAGTCATTAGAACAAGTAATAAAAAAGTTTGTTAGTGCAAAGGCTTGAAAGACACTCTTAAAAGGAAAGAAGGGAGGAAAGACAGAGAAATGGGGAGAAAATTACAAAGCGCACAGTGCCTGGATAAGTGAAGTCACAGACACCAATTGAGGTAAAGCACATACAATATAGCCAAAACCCTGAAGTACTGGATGAATGAGCAGCACTCCGAAAGCTAGTACTTTCGGATAAACCTGTTGGACTACAACCTGGGGTTGTGTGATTTTTAACTTGGTCCACACCTCACTCCAACACCGTCCCATCTCCATGTCAATAAAAAAAAGCATTAATTGTTATTTGTGCACATTTGTAACTATACCAATGAGAGAGATTGTTGATAATGCACATGCTCCTTGGTGGCTGCATCAATTTTTCTGTTGAGGGATGAGTACGTACTTAAATTGTAGTTATTCAAAATCTAGAATGTGGTATTAAACTTGACCTTAGTCTCTACCTCAGCTCACAATTTAAATTGTCGTGGCACTGTCATGCTATCAGTACCTTAATAATGGGTTTCAGCCTATCAGATGAAATGTTCAATGAACATCTTTTGCCTCGGCCCTAGAAAAACAGTCAAACAATCTCCAGACTCAGACCTTGTCACATTACAACACTGATCAACTAAAGTAGCACAATGCTGTTCTTATGAGATTATATATTGTACCATCATAAACTATGAGCAACACCTTAACAGGTCAGCTATTAAAGAATGGACGTTGCCCTTCATTTTGAGGGCAGGCGTGGTATAGTGGTACTGTCACTGGATGAGCAATCCAGAACCCAAAAGGTTGGAGGATTGGTTCAAATTCTACAATTCCACCAATAAAAATCCAGAATTAAAAAGCTAGCCTATGGTGACAATGAAACTGCCATCCATTATTGCAAAACCCATCTGGGTTTACGAAGGTGGTTCAGTCTTAATTGCCTGCTAGGAATTAGGGATGGGCAATAATTGCAGGCCTAGCCAGTGACACCCATTTCACAAACAATTGGAAAATAAATTCTCCTACCTCTCAAAATACATTACAAGTTATTCAAATTCTTTGCAAATTTATGTCTTTTGATTTTAAATGTGAATCACTGATACAAACACTTATTTAAAAAGGCAAAGCAAGTTCTCAAGTACCTGAGAACTTCCAGTTATTTTGGTCCTCAACCAAGAACTTAAATATATTTAACACCTCTAATGTGGCAAAACATCCCAAAGGTACTTCTTAAGCTCCATGCAAAGATAATTATAATACAAATTTGTGCAAATAATATTAAAATGCATTGAAAGGCTTGCCACCTCCCTGAAAAATAATGAGACTATTTTATGGCCATCTGTTCAAGATATCAAAATTTCATTTTGCTTCGCAGTACTGGAGTCAACCACATCGATTTCAATATTAAAGTCTTATGTCAATCAAGTAACTGGCATGCAAAACTTCTCAATGTTCAAAATTCTCCAATCCAAACCATTGAGAACTCTACCACAACTTTGGTTGCTTCCTTGTACAAAAAAGACCATTGCTTTTCTTCAGGAATACAAACAGACATCCCTAACAACATCATCCATTTTAATCATGAAGACAACAACTAAAAAGCTAGTTAACATTCAACACTTGTCTCACTCCTTCCAATGAAGGTCATTTCAATTACATTATTCACCCACATACAAATCTTTGGACAGGAATGCAATGCACATCCCGACTGCCCTCAAATTAATCTATAAAACAGTTAGGTGGGTGGGTATTATGGTGAAATAAAATAAGCACTGAGTGAATTTGTAAAACTAATGTGGTCTGATTTATGTAGGACTGGCTTCTGCTGTGGTTGCAAGTCACTTCCTTCTTTTTGGGTTATGTATTGATATTAAATATTTCACTTCAGGTGAGAAGTTTCAGTTGAGATGAGGTTTGAGCAATTGTCATACTCATACTGTAACTAAGCTTAGAATTGCAAAAGCCATTAGTAATGTGAATAAATGTGCACATGGATTTTTGAGAAGGATTAGTGATCTCATATGAAGTTTCATTAATAGAAAATAACTTTCAGTAACCATTTGCCTCCTGACCTATATTTATTTTGAGTGAAAATTGTCTGGTTTTTGTTTGTATTAGACTTATGGCCCCTTTTGTCAGTGGCTGGTGATTTTTCCTATTCTGTCAATTCACCCTGTTCTGTGTGTCCCTGCAACTTGCACATACACACAACAGGAGAATCAATTTCTAATGCTTTATCACTATAAATCAAAGCATACAGAACAGGAAATTGCCAGTAAGTCTGTAATTCACAATGAGCCAAGAGTAAGCACTCTGAATGGTTAGTTCCTCAAATTATTTACAAGGGAACCCCACCTTCCAAAAAAACTTATTAAAGCTTAAGTCAAAACTTCAAAAAAAATTACAGTGGAATTCTAGACAACCTGAAAACTTAAAACAAATACATTGCTGGAGTTAGATTTTTAAAAATCTCAATAATGTTGACCAGATTTGCACGTAACTGATAATCATTGCGTGAGTCACGACTGTTGGTAGGTTTAGCAGATCAAAAAGAAATGACAGATTCATGAGGTTAACTTCAAGTATTTGCTACAAAAAAAAAGGAACTGACAAGTATGGAGTTTTTGCGTGAGCATGCATACAAACATCATCCGCGTAATGAAACTCACACAGTGAGGTTACAGAGAATGTGATTTTAGGTTGCACGTGGTGTAGGTTAAACAGCTTCTGATCTGCTCCATAGATTATCACTATGCCTTTCACATATACTCAGAAAACAAAGTACCTCTTCCTACTAACAGACAAAAGAGTGCTTCCATGAAATTGCACAAATGAATGAAACTCTGCAGGCAAATAGTAAACATATCTCACAACCCAGCTGCCAGAATCTGTTTAATATCCTTTAGGTACAGGTACAACTCTTAACTTATTTAGAGCATTCAGGCCTGGTAATGTTTTACTAACATTTACTAACTTAAAAGACAAAAGGACTACACCTCTTAATTATGCAAACTGACCAGACACAATTAATCCCATGAGTAGTAGCAGCCAGGATTTAGCACATGGTTTAACTCATCTTTTGTTTCCCAGAACAGAAGCTCCTCAAAACTTCGCGTACTATAAATAAACCAATGTAACACCATAGTGATAGAATTTTAATCTATGTAAGAACGGAGTTTCAGGATTCTATTGCTGCCTTGAACTTGTGCTATGATGACACCAAAATTGGAGGTGTAGTGGACAGCGAAGAAGGTTATCTCAGATTACAACAGGATCTTGATCAGATGGGCCAATGGGCTGAGAAGTGGCAGATGGATTTAATTCAGATAAATGTGAGGTCCTAGGCAGTATTGCTAAAGAAGGAGACCTTGGAGTGCAGATTCATAGCCCCTTGAAAGTAGACTCGCAGATAGATAAGATAATGAAGAAGGTGTTTGGTACGCTTTCCTTTATTGGTCAGAGTATTGAGTACAGGAGTTGGGAGGTCATGTTGCGGCTGTACAAGACATTGGTTAGGCCACTGTTGGAATATTGTGTGCAATTCTGGTCTCCTTCCTATTGGAAGGATGTTGTGAAACTTGAAAGGGTTCAGAAAAGATTTACAAGGATGTTGCCAGGGTTAGAGGATTTGAGCTATAGGGAGAGGTTGAACAGGTTGGGGCTGTTTTCCCTGGAGTATCGGAGACTGAGGGGTGACCTTATAGAGGTTTATAAACTCATGATGGGCATGGATAGGATAAGTAGACAAAGACTTGTCCCTGAGGTGGGGGAGTCCAGAACCAGAGGGCATAGGTTTAGGGTGAGAGGGGAAAGATATAAGAGAGACCTATAGGGCAACTTTTTCACACAGAGAGGGTGGTGCATGTGTGCAATGGGCTGCCAGAGGAAGTGGTGGAGGCTGGTACAATTGCAACATTTAAAAGGCATCTGGATGGGTACATGAATAGGAAGGGTTTGGAGGGATACGGGCTAGGTGTTGGCAGGTGGGACTAGATTGGGTTGGGATATCTGGTCAGCATGGATGAGTTGGACCGAAGGGTCTGTTTCTGTGCTGTACATCTCTATGACTCGATTTGCGGTTTCTGAATGAAGAGCCTATTTCGCCACTCACTGACTTCGGTTGTTATTTGAACATGGCCCCACAGGACATTACCTGTGCCACAGCATTCTGTAGTCAGTCACTATTTAAATGAAAAGGAATAATATAGATATGATAGTGTGTGTATGACTTTGAGTCAAGATAGATTTATCAATGCTGGCTTAAGTCTTGAGATGTTCGTGCGAAGGACCTTACAAGAGCAATGGGGTAGCTGGGCTTTGCACATGTCTGAATCTGATATCATGGTTGATGCCAGGTTGTGCACCTGGTTTTCCACTGGCGGCACCTTGTTACAACCAAGTAGAATGCGAGGCCACTTTTCTTGGCAGTTTAGGGACAATTCACAGTTCAGGATCGAAGTCATATGGATGTTAAACTGGGCAAGGACAGAACATTTCCTTCCAGGGAGGAAGGACATTTGTGAACCAGATAGGATTTTACAACAATCTGATGATTTTCATGATCGCCACACCTGATTTATTCTTAGTTGAGTTAATTGAAGTTAAATTCACAAACTATCGGGAATTGACTTCAGTTATTATGGCACAGAAAGCAAGCATTAAGTCTGTGCTGACACTCTGGAACGCTAGTCAGTCCATTCTCCACTTAATCCCCACAGTCCTCAAAGTGTAATTCCCTTTAAAGGCACATTCAATTTCCTTTTGAAATAGCAGCAGGAGTCAGCCATCAGCCTGTCAAACCTGCTATGCCATTCAATATAATCATTTTTACAGTGACAATGGAATAGTAATATTGTGATCTCAATGAAGCAGAAATTCCCTAATGCTTTGTTAACGCTAAATATTTAATGCCACCTTCAAGGATCTGTGCATAAGGACCCCAAAATTCCTGTCTCTGCACACACACAAATTGAGCCATTAATTCAATATTGGCTCTTCACTACCCAATCTGCTGAAATGCATCACCTCAAACTTCTCCGTGCTAAACACCACCTGCCATTTGTCTGTTCATTTGACTAGCTTACGTACTGCTGTAACTGATTTTTTTGCCCAATTCCTAAGTTCACTACTCCAGAGAAAACTTTTGCAATTTTACTCTGAACTTCATCCAAAACAAAAGCAGAGGTCTTAGAACTGAACAGCAAAACGTTACCACAATTCACTTTTCTGTCCTTGATTCAGCATGTTTTCCAAACTGACGCTGGTTCACATATTACGCGAGTCTCAAATGTTGTTAACCAGCTATTTCTGCAGTACTGTCAAGTACTCCATTGCATTCTTTGAATTACCGCCATCAACCTTCTCTGTTACTTCATCAAAACGTTCAATTTGATTTGCCTTTTACAAATCTGCAGCGGCTCTCCTTAATTGCCTCAAACATCTCCAAATATTGGTTGATTCATTTCCCCATGATTGTTTGACCTGCCTCCTGATTCTTGACAGTGGAAGGCAACAACAGTCCACCACTATCAAAAACTACAAAAAAAAATGTTATGACTTGGAGGTGCCAGTGTGGGACTGTGGTGGACAAAGTTATAGTCAAACAGGTTTATTTGGAAGCACTCTCTTTCAAAACTCTACTCCTTCGTCAGGTGGTTGTGGAGAAAAACGTTATTTAACTCCCATATTTTCTCATTTCCCCTCCTAACCTTATTCCATTTGGTTTGGTTTTCACATTAAGAATTCACTGCAACATAGATGCTCTTTTGTTTCAACATATGCAACCTCCTGAGTTCATCCAAGGAGCCCCAGCTTTGTATTCCCTGCCTTTTGCCACTGTTGGACTGTATTTTGCTTGTACTGAAACACTCCTTCCTGAAGATCATAGATTGTTCCATGTCACTTTTTCATATCAGTTTTTTGTTCCATTTTACGCTGGCTAGATTTCTCCTCATTGTAGTTAGTTCTCTTCCAATACTTAAGTTCAGCTTTAGATTGTTCCTTTCTCTTTAATCATTATTAATCTACATCTTAAGATACAATCATCATTCTTTCCCATGATTTAAAACCTATGCAGCAATTTATTTAAACATTAGCATAACATTAATGTGAAATCTACATGAATTCCATCAGTAATCTGCGGGAGGTGGACTTCGTCCAAACATTGGCACCTTAGGATTGACAAATGTGCTTTTGTAATGATTATTGTTCAACAATACAATTGCACATATTTCAAACAATGTAGAATCACAGAATCCCCCACTGTGTGATATGCAGCCATTAGGCCCATTAACTCCACACCGACACTCCAAAGAGCATCCCACCCAGACCCAAACCCCCACCCTACCCCTATAACCCTGCATTTCCCATGGCTAATCCACCTATCCTGCACATCTTTGGATTGTGGGAGAACTGGAGCACCTGGAGGAAATCCATGCAGATACAGGGAGAATATGCAAACTCCATACAGATAGACGCCTGAAGGTGGAATCGAACCTGGGATCCCGGGCGTTGAGAGACAGTAGGTCCTTTTTAAATCTTTCTCCTTTCACCTTAAACCAATGCCCTCTAGTTTTTAACTCCCCCACCCTAGGAAAAAGACCTTGGCTAATCATCTTATCCAGGCCTTTCATGATTTTATAAATTTCAATAAGGCCACCTCTCAGCCTTCAACACTCCAGGGACAATATCTCATATGTTTAATGGATAAAGGGGGAATAAAAGGAGTCAAAAATAGACATTCCATTTCATATGCACGAGACCCAAGGAAATACAGTTTGCCTACAGATTATAACTATTCAGAAAAATAATTTATTCCAATAAAATAATTAAATTAAATGCAAAAAGTGAATTGTTTCAATACAGTTGAGAAAATATCCCCAACGGCCCCATCCGCCAGCCCATTCAGCCTCTCCCTATAATTCAAACCCTCCAGTCATGGCAAAATCCTTCTCAATCTTTTCAGCAGTGGAGAATTCCCAGGTTCAGAACTTTTAAAAACTGCAATTACAAGTATAAGTCCAGTTAAGCTTTTGGTCAATGTAAAGCCCAAGATATTGATGGCGTGGGATCCAGAAATAGCAGTCCCTTGAATGCCATGGGGAAATGATTGGATTTGCTCTGTTAGAGATGGTCACTGCCTGGCACTCTTACACTCTTTGTGGGCGGCACGGTGGCACATTGGTTAGCCTCACAGCGCCAGAGACCCGGGTTCAATTCCCGCCCCAGGCGACTATGTGGAGTTTGCACATTCTCCCAGTGTCTGCGTGGGTTTCCTCCGGGTGCTCCGGTTTCCTCCCACAGTCCAAAAGATGTGGTCAGGTGAATTGGCCATGCTAAATTGCCTGTAGTGTTAGGTAAGGGGTAAATGTAGGGATATGGGTGGGTTGCGCTTCGGCGGGGCGGTGTGGACTTGTTGGGCCGAAGGGCCTGTTTCCACACTGTAAGTAATCTAATCTAATACATGTTAGTTGTCATTTTTCAGTCAGAGCCTGATTGCTGCCTACGTTATGTTGGAACAGAATACAGACTGCTTCAGATACTAAAAAGGCACAACTTACATCAAACAAAATCACTAAAATCTAACAACAGATTGCAAGCAAGGTTGCTTTTAAAAAACGTTTTGACAGTTAGGCAGCTTTTGCTGGTCTTCTACATTAATACGTATGGCTTTGGTTTCCTAATATTATTCTCTACTATTATAGTGAGAGAAGTGGCTGGAAACTAAATCATTTCACTGGTAGTAAGAGTGCATGAGAATAAGTACAGCTGATCACCCGTTTCACCTTTGCTGGACAGACCTCTTCTGAAATTTTGCAAGTTCAATAGCTGAAATGATAAAAAGTGATTTGTTCAGCAATAGTACAAGCATATAAAATAGGATATATCAAGTTTTCCAAATGTATATTTTTAAAGAAGAAATAAAATGTGAAATATATACTTGAATATTCATTAGAATGAATCTTTGTAGTTATGATTTCTTCAAATGAGGCTAACTCGGTCAGTCACAACATTTCGAATCACCTGTACCACATTCCTTCATGGAGTCATAGTCATAGAGATGTACAGCATAGAAACAGATCTTTTGGTCCAACCCGTCCATGCCGACCAGATATCCTAACCCAATCTAGTCCCACCTGCTAGCACCTGGCCCATATCCCTCCAAACCCTTCCTATTCATATACCCATCCAGATGCCTCTTAAAATGTTGTAATTGTATCAGCCTCCACCACTTCCTCTAGCAGTTCATTCCATACACGTACCCTCTGCATGAAAACGTTGCCCCTTAGGTCCCCTTTAAATGTTTCCCCTCTCACCCTAAACCTATGCCCTCTAGTTCTGGACTCTCTCACCCTAGGGAAAAGACATTTTGTCTATTTATACTATCCATGCCCCTCATAATTTTGTAAATCACTATAAGGTCACCCATCAGCTTCCGACCCTCCAGGGAAAACAGCCCGAGCCTGTTCAGCCTCTCCCTATAGCTCAAATCTTCCAACCCTGGCAACATCCTTGGAAATCTTTTCTGAACCCTTTCAAGTTTCACAAAAGGAGACCAGAAATGCACGCAATATTCCAACAGTGGCCTAACCAATGTCTTTTACAGCTGCAACATGACCTCCCAATTCCTGTACTCAATACTCTGACCAATAAAAGAAAGCATACCAAAGCATACCAAACGCCTTCTTCACTATCCTATCTACCTACGGCTCCACTTTCAAGGAGCTATGAGCCTGCACTCCAAGGTCTCTTTGGTCCCTAGGACCTTACCATTAAGTGTATAAGTCCTGCTAAGATTTGCTTTCCCAAAATGCAGCACCTCGCATTTATCTGAATTAAACTCCATCTGCCACTTCTCAGCCCATTGGCCCAGATCCTGTAGTAATCTGAGGTAACCTTCTTCGCTGCCCACTACACCTTCAATTTTGGTGTCATCTGCTAAATTACTAACTGTATCTCTTATGCTCGTATCCAAATCATTTATGTAAATGACAAAAAGTAGAGGACCCAGCACTGATCCACTGGTCACAGGCCTCCAGTCTGAAAAACAACCGTCCACCACCATCACCCTCTGTCTTCCACCTTTGAGCCAGTTCTGTATCCAAATGGCTAGTTCTCCCTGTATTCCATGAGAGCTAACCTTGCTAATCAGTCTCCCATGGGGAACTTTGTCGAACACCTTACTGAAGTCCACATGTGGAAAAAGTGTTCAGGCATCCTTACTGGATCAAAATGCAAGCATGCTACTGAGGCAATGTACTACTAATTATGGTAACTTGTGCTGAATGGTTTACATTTGATGGCTGATTTCCAAAACCCTTAATGATTAGCAGACTTATTTCACAGGGGAATATGATGCAGGTAATGCCTCACTATAAATTTGGCTGGGAGCCATTACTGCAGGATGCTTGGTAAAAGAGTACAGTTTAGCAAGCAATGTTACAGTTACACTGCTAGTCATTATTTGAAGAAAAAAGTTACAGAAAAAAAAGGCAATACCGAGGAACCTCGATTATCCAAATACCAATTATCCGAAAATTGGATAATCCGAAGGAGATCTCATGGTGCCAATGGAAACATTACATCAAGACGAGTTTCCAACACTGATCGCGTCTTTTGTTTACAGTGATTAAACAGGCACCGTCTCCAAATGACTGACCTCCCGCCCTCTCTCTTCCCCCCCCCCATACTTTCCCTAGAGTTTAACAGACGGGTGTACCCTGTACAGGGCAAATGTGGAACCTGTGGAACAAAGATGTGTGTGTGTGTGGTGCTGTTTGGAGACTT
>NC_057732.1:45343674-45373109 GCF_004010195.1 Chiloscyllium plagiosum | reverse complement strand
AGTGGGGGGGGGGGAACTGACACAGCAATGAACCTGCACAGTTACTGCCTTTGCTGTTTAAATTCATCTATCGCTGGACATCGGAGTGCATCTGGGAAAATTAATAAACAGTGAAGTTCACAACTAATTTTGGAGGAACTGCTTGCGTGAGGTTCACAGCACAGAAGCAGGTAAGTTAAATTGTTTTTAAGTGGGACTTACAGAAAGTCTACAGTAGTGAGTAGAGTGGGTTTTTTCTTGATTATATGCTTTTGAGATATGTCTCTTGATTAAACTTAAAATATAAGCCATACCTCTTAATTTAACCTGGTGCAGTGTTTGGTAGAGGAATAAGGTGGTGTTATTTTCTGGATCTGTAGATTGTGAAGGAGCAAAAATGGCCTTTAGTAGAGTGATATGCACTTCTTGTCGGATGTGGGAGTTTAAAAAGAGTTTAAGGGTTATTGCGGATTATAATCTGCAATAAACGCTGTTAGTTGCAAATCTTATCGGATCGAATGGATCGGTTGGAGAGACAGTTAGAAGCAATGAGGAATTTACAACAGCAACAGTATGTAATGGATGGTAGTTATAGGAAGGGGGAAAAGTCGTAGATACAGCCACATAGATGGGTTAACTCCAGGAAAGGCAAGAGAGGTAGGCAGCTAGTGCAGAAGCCTTCTGTGGCTATACCCATTTCAAACAGGTATGCTGTTTTGGAAAATGTAGGGGGTGATGGATTCTCAGGGGAACGTAGCACGAACAGTGGAGTGGGTGGGACCCAGGGAGATAGTGAGGAAAGAGCTCAATCTGAGACTGGTACAGTTGAGAACAGAAGTGAGTCAAACAGTCAGGGCAGGCAGGGACAAGGTAGGACTGAGAAATTAAACTGCATTTATTTCAATGCAAAGGGATTAAAGGGGAAGGCAGATGAACTCAGGGCATGGTTGGAACATGGGACTGGCATATCATAGCAATTACAGAAACATGGCTTAGGGATAGGCAGGACTGGCAGTTTACTGTTCCAGGATACAAATGCTACAGGAAGGATAGAAAGGGAGGCAAGGAGGGGGAGTGGCGTTTTTGATAAGGAATAGCATTACAGCTGTGTTGAGGGAGGATATTCCTGGAAATACATCCAGGAAGTTATTTGGGTAGGACTGAGAAATAAGAAAGGGATGATCACCTTATTGGGATTGTATTATAGACCCACTAATAGTCAGAGGGAAATTGAGAAACAAACTTATAAGGAGATCTCAGCTATCTGTAAGAATAATAGGGTGGTTATGGTAGGGGGATTTTAACTTTCCAAACATTGGCTTGGACTGCTATAGTGTTAAGGGTTCAGATGGAGAGGAATTTGTTAAGTGTGCACAAGAAAATTTTCTGATTCAGTATGTGGATGTACCTACTAGAGAAGGTGCAAAACTTGACCTACTCTTGGGAAATAAGGCAGGGCAGGTGACTGAGGTGTCAGTGGGGGAGCACTTTGGGGCCAGCGACCATAATTCCATTAGATTTAAAATAGTGATGGAAAAGGATAGACCAGATCTAAAAGTTGAAATTTTAAATTGGAGAAAGGCCAATTTTGATGGTATTAGGCAAGAACTTTCGAAAGCTGATTGGGGGCAGGTGTTCGCAGGTAAAGGGACTGCTGCAAAATGGGAAGCCTTCAGAAATGAGATAACAAGAATCCAGAGAAAGTATATTCCTGTTAGGATGAAAGGAAAGGCTGGTAGGTATAGGGAATGCTGAATGATTAAAGAAACTGAGGGTTTGGTTAAGAAAAAGAAGGAAGCATGTACAAGGTATAGACAGGATAGATCAAGTGAATCCTTAGAAGAGTATAAAGAAAGTAGGAGTATACTTAAGAGGGAAATCAGGAGGGCAAAAAGGGGACATGAGATAGCTTTGGCAAATAGAATTAAGGAGAATCCAAACGGTTTTTACAAATACCTTAAGGACAAAAGGATAACTAGGGAGTTATCCTAGGGCCCCTCAAAGATCAGCAAAGTGGCCTTTGTGTGGAGCCACTGAAAATGGGGGAAGATACGAAACGAGTATTTTGCATCAATATTTACTGTGGAAAAGGATATGGAAGATATAGACTGTAAGGAAATAGATGTTGACACCTTGCAAAATGTCCATATTACAGAGAAGGAAGTGCTGGATGTCTTGAAACGCATAAAAGGTGAATACATCCCCAGAACCTGATCAGGTGTATCCTGCAACTCCTTGGGAAGCTAGAGAAGTGATTGCTGGGGCTCTTGCTGAGATATTCACAGGTGAGGTGCTGGAAGACTGGAGGTTGGCTAACTTGGTACCACTCTTTCAGAAGGGTAGTAAGGATGAGCCAGGGAACTATAGACCAGAGAGCCTGACCTCAGTGGTGGGCAAGTTGTTGGAGGGAATCCTGAGGAACAGGAGGTACATGTATTTGGAAAAGCAAAGACTGATTAGGGATAGTCAACATGGCTTTGTGCGTGGGAAATCATGTCTCACAAACTTGATTGAGTTTTTTGAAGAAGTAACAAAGAGGATTGATGAGGTGGTGGTAGTGGGTTGTTTTTCAGACTGGAGGCCTGTGACCAGTGGAGTGCCACAAGGATCAGCGCTGGGTCTTCTACTTTTTGTCATTTACATAAATGATTTGAATGCGAGCATAAGAAGTACAGTTAGTAAGTTTGCAGATGACACTAAAATTGGAGATGTAGTGGACAGCGAAGAAGGTTACCTCAGATTACAATGGGATATGATCAGATGGGCCAACGGGCTGAGAAGTGGCAGATGGAGTTTAATTCAGATAAATGCGAGGTGCTGCATTTTGGGAAAGCAAATCTTAGCAGGACTTATACACTTAATGGTAAGGTCCTAGGGAGTGTTGCTGAACAAAGACCATGGAGTACAGGTTCACAGCTCCTTGAAAGTGGAGTTGCAGGTAGATAGGATAGTGAAGGCGGCTTTTGGTATGCTTTCTTTTATTGGTCAGAGTATTGAGTACAGGAGTTGGGAGGTCATGTTGTGGCTGTACAGGACATTGGTTAGGCCACTGTTGGAATATTGCGTGCAATTCTGGTCTGCTTCCTATCAGAAAGATGTTGTGAAAGGGTTCAGAAAAGAGTTACAATCATGTTGCCAGGGTTGGAGGATTTAAGCTATGGGGACAGGCTGAGGCTGTTTTCCCTGCAGTTTTGGAGGCTGATGGGTGACCTTATAGAGGTTTACAAAATTATGAGGGGCATGGATAGGATAAATAGACAAAGTCTTTTCCCTGGGGTGGGGGAGTCTAGAACTAGAGGACATAGGATAGGGTGAGAGGGGAAAGATATAAAAGGGACCTAAGGGGCAACTTTTTCACGCAGAGAGTGGTACATGTATGGAATGAGCTGCCAGAGGAAGTGGTGGAGGGTGGTACAATTGCAACATTTAAAAGGTATTTGGATGGATATATGAATAGGAAGGGTTTGGAGGGGTATGAGCCGGGTGCTGGCAGGTGGGACTCGACTGGGTTGGGATATCTGGTCAGCATGGATGGGTTGGACCGAAGGGTCTGTTTCCATGCTGTATATCTCTATGACTCTATAATGCTGTGAATTGTTTTACTAATATTAGGGAGGCCACCCAATTAGTGAAGCTAGGTAACTGCACCTCCTCCACAATAACACTCAATACTGGAGCCCTTCACAAATGCATCCTCAGCCCCCAACTGTATTCCCTGTACACCCATGACTGTGCTGACAAATTCCAGATGAATGCTATTGGTAAGTTTGTTGACGACACCACCGTATTAGGATGGATATCTAACAATGAGTCAGAATACAGAAGGGAGATAGAAGGTTTGGTGACGTCGTGCAATGAGAACAACCTCTCTCTCAATATCAGCACAACTAAAGAACTGACCATTGGCTTTGGTAAGAAAGGAGAAGACACCTCCATCTACATCAATAGAACTGAGGTTGATAGGGTGGAAGCCATCATGTTCCTCAGAGTGACGATAACCATGTAGTTGCGATGGTCAAGGTGGTACAACACCTCTTCTTCCTCAGGCAGCTCAGGAAATTTGGCATGTCCATAAGGACCCTCACCAACTTCTACAGATGCACAATTGAAAACGTTCTGACCTGGTCCATAATGGCCTAGTATGACAACTGTTCTTCCCAGGAAAACAGTAAACTACAGAGGGTGGTGTGCACAGCCCAAGGCATCACAGGAGTTGACCTTCCATATGGACTCCATTTATTCGGCTCACTCCTGCGGAAAGGCTGCCAACATAATCAAAGACCCTTCCTATCCTCAAAATGATCTCCTACAAACCTTTCCATTAGGTAGAAGATACAGAAGCCTGAATACACGCACCAGTAGGTTCAGGGACAGCTTCTGCCTGGCCGTTATTAGACTATTGAATAAATTCTCTAGCCTCACATAATGCTGATCTTTGCTAACGTTGGTCTCTCAGTACACCCTGTACAATGTTACCTTTATGCCTCTGTCCAATCCTTTTGTTCTGCACATTCTTGCTTACTATGAGCTGTCTGTACTGCTTGTAAACAAAGCTTTTCACTGTACTTTGGTATAAGTGACAATAAATAAATGAAATCAATCAACAAGGCTTCAGTTTAACATCTCAACTGAAAACATCAGCACCTCAGACACTGCAAGATTCCTCAGGTAACACAGTGCAGTGTCAATCTGAATTATATGGTCAATTGTCAAGTCAGTCTTTAGATTACTTTACAGTGTGGAAACAGGCCCTTTGGCCCAAGTCCACATTGACCCGCCGAAGCGCACCCACCCAGACCCATTCCCCTACATTTACCCCTGCACCTAACACTACAGGCAATTTAGCATGGCCAATTCACCTAAGCTGCACATTTTTGGAATGTGGGAGGAAACCGGAGCACCCGGAGGAAACCCACGCAGACACGGGGAGAACGTGCAAACTCCACACAGTCAGTCGCCTGAGGCGGGAATTGAACTCTGGTCTCTGGCGCTGTGAGGCAGCAGTGCTAACCACTGTGCCACCATGCACAGGAAGGAGACCATGCCTGTATGGAAGGGGGTTGGATATGTGTATCTATCCAGTGACAAAACTGTTCCCTGCTGCACATAAAGAAGTAGTCTTTAAAATTACCTTGGGTAAGGCCAGTGGCTTGTGACACTAACAGATCTTTAAAAAAAAGAAAAAGAAAAAAAAGTGGGCAGCACGGTGGCACAGTGGTTAGCACTGCTGCCTCACAGCGTCAGAGACCCGGGTTCAATTCCTGCCTCAGGCGACTGTCTGTGTGGAGTTTGCACATTCTCCCTGTGTCTGCGTGGGTTTCCTCCAGGTGCTCCGGTTTCCTCCCACAGTCCAAAAACGTGCAGGTTAGGTGAATTGGTCATGCTAAATTGCCCATAGTGTTCGGTGTCGGGGAATGGGTCTGGGTGGGTTGCGCTTCGGCGGGTCGGTATGGACTTATTGGGCCGAAGGGCCTGTTTCCACACTAAGTGATCTAATCTAGGCAGTGCTGCTGCTGTCAGTCTTGAACCTAAGATACCAGAATGGTATTCAGTTTGATACAGCTCAAAGTTCTGATCTTGTGTCCTGCCCTGCATATCTATCACCAATGTTTTCTCTATGTTGTGTGGTCCTAAGGTCCTGTATTGGTTGGCACCAATCAGCCTTTAGCTATGCAAACACGTTTAAAACTTTGAAGGTAACACGCAAACAAATTTATCACGCATCCAAAATAATTAGGATAGCATGGTGGCTCAGTGGTTAGCATGGCTGCCTCACAGCATGTAGGACCTGGGTTTAATTCTACCCTTGGGCGACTCTGTACAGTTCTCATTCTCCCCCTGCCTTCATGGGTTTCCTCCCATAGTCCAAAGATGAGCAGATTAGGTGGATTGTCCAAGGACACACAGGCTAAATGGATGTACCTTAGAAAATATAGGGTTACAGGGATAGGAAAATGTGGGTGGGTGGGTCTGTGTGGGATAGTCTTCATAGGGTTGGCATGGACACGATGGACAAAGTGGCCTGCTTTCTAGGGATTCAGTGGATGTGAATGATGTTGCTACTGATCAGCCTGTCCCCACTGACCAACATTACTTCCTGTTCCTCAATGCCTCAAATCTTCAGCCTTTTGACCCATCTTGGGGCACTGCAGATCAAGTATCCACCCTATTTTGTTAACAATACAATTCCTTCAACTTTAGCCTAATGCATAAGTCTCTTCCTTCACCACATCAATGCCAATCATACCTTCAGCCACCTTAGCCCCTTGCTCTAAAATTCCCTTTTTAAAATTCTAAACCTCCCCTTCCTCTTTCAAACTCTTCCTCAACCTCTTTTCTACATGCAAGGAGAGTGTTTTGAAATGTCTGAACAGCATAAAAAGGGAAAGCCCGTGTCAGTTGGTAGAATGATTGATAACAGGAAGGCATGGATTTAAAATAATGGACAAAATAATCAATGAAAAGAAGGAAAACATGTTCCAGCAAATTATTGGAATTTTTTTTTGCCCCAGATTGTGATAGATAGTCTAATGGCCTGTCTTTTTATGATCCTAAGTTTAAAAAAAAACATGCAAGACAAAAAGAAAGCTGGGAAGCAGGACTATGTAATTTGCTTCTTTGGACAACCTGTCCAGGCATGATGGGTCAAAATATAACTTCCTTCTATTTTGCAACCATTCTAATGCTGTGAAATACCAGCTTGGAAACCATAAGTCAAAGCTGTAAAGTGAATAAACAGGAAAACTTTAGAGATCTTTCTGAAGACGAACAATTCCTTGTTAATTCCAAGCTTCTGTCCTTGTGAAAGTGCCAGGTATTAGAAAGCAGCTTTGTTCTTTTTCAAAAAAATCTGTTTAGATATATTTAATTACAGAAACATGGTAGAAATACGCACACTTTAAAAAATACAGACAGAGGTTAAATCAACAAGATGCTCAGAGCACCATGTAATTATTAACATTATATATACAGTTATGAAAATGAAAACAAATTGAAGGTATTTATTGATCAAAACAATTTGAAGATGAATAAACAATTAATTAAAGGAACTCCCCTTTTAACAAGAAAGATCAGCTTTCATTCAAGAGAGACAGCAACAAATGATCTCAATTTAAAACACAACAGCCAATTTACAAATAGAAATACAGCAAAACCAAAATGTTCTCTTCCAGCCCTCTACTGCTATGCAAGACTGCCTTCAATCATCAAAATCCTCAATGAGCCCCTATAAATGTGAATCATTTCCCATACCTCAGGAGCTTCCCAGGTGCAAGCAGAAATTGATTCCAATGCGCCAGTGCAATCTTTAGATGCCTGTGGAAGAGTGTGTTCGATGTCAGAGACCTCAAACCCAACACCAACCCACTCTCTCGACAGCAGCATTGGTCCCCCCACCCTCCTATATGCATCAGAAATATGAATCATATAAAGCAAATACCTCAAATCCCTAGACAGCTGTCACCAGCAGTGCCTTCACAAAATCCTGTAAAATCCATTAACAGGAGAGGTGTATCAATGTGAGCATTCTCTCCCAGGCCAATAGGCTCAGTATCAATGCTCAGCACTGGTCATGCACAAGCAGCTGTGATTGTCAAGTTACATTGTTCACATGCCCAAAACAAGTTTCTCTAAACAAGTGTTCAACTTTGAGCTCCACAATGGTAAGCAAAATCATGAGGAGAGCACAGGAAATGTTCCAAGGACACCCTGAAAGTGTCACTAAACAAATGCAGCATTCCCACTGACACATGTGAATTGCTTACCTTAACAATCCAAACTGTGGAAACATCGGTGAAGGCACCAACCAGTGTCACTAAGTTTGAGTGTCACTAGAGTCATAGAGATGTACAGCATGGAAACAGACCCTTCGGTCCAACCAGTCCATGCCGACCAGATATCCCAACACAATCTAGTCCCACCTGCCAGCACCCAGCCCAAATCCCTCCAAACTCTTCCTATTCATATACCCATCCAGATGCCTTTTAAATGTTGCAATTCTACCAGCCTCCACCACTTCCTCTGGCAGCTTATTCCATACACGTACTACCTTCTGTGTGAAAAACTAAGTGAAGTATATTGAGGAAAAGCACATGAAGAGTGAGCAGAATCGAGGAAGACGCATATTAGAACCTTCACCAATTTTTCAGTATTTTTATCTTATTCTTTTATCAATTTGGTTTGGGCTATAAAGTAAGAATTCTGGATCAATGGTGCTGGAAGAGCACAGCAGTTCAGGCAGCATCCGACAAGCAGCAAAATCGCCGTTTCGGGCAAAAGCCCTTCATCAGGAATAAAGCTTTATCAGGAATAAAGGTTGGGGAAGGGGAAATGAGGAAACTGGTGAAGTCCACATTGATGCCCTGGGGTTGAAGTGTTCCGAGGCAGAAGATGAAGCGTTCTTCCTCCAGGCGTCTGGTGGTGAGGGAGTGGCGGTGAAGGAGGCCCAGGACCTCCATGTCCTCGGCAGAGTGGGAGTTGAAATGTTGGGCACAGAGCGGTGTGATTGATTGGTGCGGGTGTCCTGGAGATGTTCCAAACTTCCAGCTCAGCACTGTCCCCATGACTTGTTCTACCTGCCTATCTTCTTTTCCACCTATCTACTCCACCCTCCCCCCGCCCTATCACCTTCATCCCCTCCCTCACTCACCTATTGTACTCTATGCTACTTTCTCCCCATCCCCACCCTCTTCTAGCTGATCTCTCGACGCTTCAGGCTCTCTGCCTTTATTCCTGATGAAGGGCTTTTGCCCGAAACATCGATTTTACTGCTACTCGGATGCTGCCTGAACTGCTGTGCTCTTCCAGCACCACTAATCCAGAATCTGGTTTCCAGCATCTGCAGTCATTGTTTTTACCTACTTGGCTATTCAAAAGTCTGGCTACAAATTATTGGGGTCAATTTTGAGGTTCGTTGAATGTTTTAAATTTACTGTATTTCAAATACCAAAAGATAGATTGATTTGGTTCATCTGTCCATTTCTGTGTTGCAACAAACACCACCTGCCCCCACATGTAGCAGTTTGTGATTCCAGGATTGGACTATTCAACCACTGCAGAACACCACCTCCTAACCCTGAAGTGGAAGCAAGTCATCCCAGACCCTGTGTTTTAACAATGTCTTCTGATTGTCATCCCGTGGCTAGCAATGCAAATACAGAAAACTCGTAGAACTTAGCTGAAAACAATAAGAGCAATAGACAGTACATTGCCAAAAGAAAGCAAAGCACTTATCTCCAAAGAGTCAAATTCAGATATTAATTAATAGAGATGGCAAATTAAAATGTCACATTATGACAAATATTCTAAAGAAAATTACTGAATGATAACTGTGCTATAAACGATGAAGATAATTTATTTAAAAAAGGGAAAGAAATAACATAGGAGTGAACCATCAGTATCAACATCAATGAAAGCGCACACACTAAGTGGAGGCTTTACATGTTGCCAGAGAG
Organism: Chiloscyllium plagiosum; assembly: GCF_004010195.1. Lineage (NCBI taxonomy): Eukaryota > Metazoa > Chordata > Chondrichthyes > Orectolobiformes > Hemiscylliidae > Chiloscyllium > Chiloscyllium plagiosum. The sequence goes on along the minus strand of NC_057732.1, from coordinate 45,363,678 downwards.
GGCCAATAAAAGGTACAAGAGATAAAGTTGGCCAGGAAATCTGCAACTTAATGCAAAATTGAAGGCAAAAAAAAAGTATTTTCTGATCCTGTACAGTCCTACTTTCCAAAGGAAAGTGAAATACATTTAGTTGAATTTGTCTATACCGTGGAATACTCATGGTTTCTTTGAAATTTAATTAGGCCAAAGCAAGATGATGAGATATTGTAAGCTGCAATAGACAAGACATGCAGTAAAATATTGTACCCTAAATGCCCAACTGGACAAACACTAACTTTTTTTTTTATATACTATCACAGAAATTAGAAAAGTTTTGTAGAATGGGGTGTGTGTGTGTGTGTGTGTGTGTGTGTGTGTGTGTGTGGGTGTGGAGGTGGAGAAGCTGACACAAAAATGGTGGGAACTTTTTCTTCCCATCAACTATAGGAAGTCTGCAATCAGTTCGGCCAAGTGCAGGGCTTGTTTCTCACTTTTCATGATCTTCAGTCAGGTCACAAAGATGCACTATATCAAATTCTGACTTTTGAATTTCATTGACTGGGCGCATACTTCTGAAAAAGGCAGTTTTGGCTGAAAAGGGTTATTTCAATGAAACAAGGAGATACTGACTTATGAAATCTCTACCACAGAGGGCTGTGAAAGCTAAGTAATTTAAATAGAGAATGGCATAGATTTCTGATTACTAAATTAAGGGAAATGGGATAGAGTGGGGAAAATGGAATTGAGGCAGATGCTCAGCTTGATCTAGAATACTGGCACAAACATGGATGGTTTAACAGCCTCCTTCTACCCCTATTATCCTACCATTCAGCAACATTCCATTTCATGGAGTAATGGGGTCCATGAAGATCAAATGCAACATAAAAGTGACCAGCTACATTTTGAAACATTCTGGCCACAAATGCTGAACTTTTATTTTACATGACTAAGTAATCAGCCCTTTTTGACTAGCTCAACTTCCAATGAAATAATTAGACGAGAAGATTTAAAGTGCATGTGTTGGAGTTTAGATTGGTAATGTCATGTTTTTATACAGGTCAATTTCAGAACAATATACTTGAAGCCTTACTACGATAAAGATTCAAGAAGACCTGCCTGTCTAACCCTTTGTAAGCATGTTGACATTTATGCACATTCATTTGAATAGCAAGTCCATTTTATCAAGTTTTAAAATACATTTGTCACAATCATATAAAGAGGAAAAGGAAGAAAGCCATCCCATCTCCTCAATTAGGCATAAGTCAATTTGCAACTGTTTTCTTGATTAACTAGCAATTGGTTTGATTTATAGCTCTTTAACTAGACCTAACAGGGTCAAAATTTTTTAAACACGCATGTGGTACAAATTCTGTCAATGCTGGAATACACAGCAGATTTAGCAGCATTGTGATGACCTTTCGTCAGAACTGGTGCTGAATGTGTTGAGTGCTGTGCAGTCTCCAAACCTTGCTAGTGAACAAAATAAAATTCAGCAAGTCCATTACTGTTAAAATTAATTAGCATATATTCTGCTAAGAGTCACTAGAAAGCAACCTAGAGACAAATCCAAAACAATTTTGTTTGTAACCAGCTTTGGACAATGAGCTAAATTGATACACTTTCACAGCTATCTGGATGAACTAATATTGTCCATCGTGTAGAGATAAGCACATGTTGCTGCACTGAATAAAATAAAAACAATTAACCACTTTTACCTAATAGAAGACAAGAGTTGGATAAGGGATACATTTTCAGGATGGCAACTTGTAACTAGTGGAGAGCCACTGGGATAAATGCTGGGGCCACACTTATTTACTGCATATTAATGATTTGGATGAGCCGTGATGTACTGTTGCCAAGTTTGCAGATGACACAAAAGTATGTGCGACGACAAGCGGTGAGGATGATACAGAGTCGACAAAGGGACTTTCAGATTAAGTGATTAGGCAAAAACAGGCAGGTTGAATGTAGAATAGAACAGACTATCCTTGATTGTCAAGTGCACTCAACTACAGCAGTACAGTGAAAAGTTACAATGTCACCTTTCATAGCACCACCTTAAGTACAAAGTACCTCTGTACAAATCTTAGATACAATAAGAGGAATAAAAAAAAAGAAATTACATTACCTTACAGTGATTCATAGCATAAGTTAGAAATAAGACTGAGATAAAAAGATAAACATTACAGTCAAATAAACAAATTATAGATAAACATTACATCGCAGTAGCTCAGCGCAGGGGCTTTCACACGTGGTCTGATCAGCCTTGCAAGTCGTTGACCACTTGCGCCAGAGCTCAGTCCAACAACCATCCCCGCTCCACTCCAGTTCTCAGCCGCTCCAATATTATGTGGGAAAATGTGAGAATATGCACTGTGGCAAGAAAAATAGAGGAGCTGAGTATTATCTAAATGGGGAAAGATTGCAGAAAGCTACAAACAAAAAGAGGAATATGAAAGTTCCCCATGCATATATCTCAAAAAGCTAGCATACTGGTTCAGCAGCTAATAGAGCTGAAAAATGTGTTGCTGGAAAAGCGCAGCAGGTCAGGCAGCATCCAAGGAGTAGGAGAATCGACGTTTCGGGCATAAGCCCTTCTTCAGGAATGAGGAGGCTGTGCCAAGCAGGCTAAGATAAAAGGTAGGGAGGAGGGACTTGGGGGAGGGGCGTTGGGAATGCGATAGGTGGAAGGAGGTTAAGGTGAGGGTGATAGGCCGGAGAGGGGGTGGGGGCGCCAAGGACCTGCATGTCCTTGGCGGAGTGGGAGGGGGAGTTAAAGTGTTCAGCCATGGGGCGGTTGGGTTGGTTGGTGCGGGTGTCCCAGAGGTGTTCTCTGAAACGTTCCGCAAGTAGGCGGCCTGTCTCCCCAATGTAGAGGAGGACACATCGGGTGCAGCAGATGCAGTAAATGATGTGTATGGAGGTGCAAGTGAATTTGTGACGGATATGGAAAGATCCCCTGGGGCCTTGGAGGGAAGTGTGGGGGGAGGTGTGGGCGCAAGATTTGCATTTCTTGCAAAATTACGGTCTTTGAAGAAGGAGGCCATCTGGGTTGTTTGATATTGGGATTGGATGCTTCATCAGCATCCTATACAGCTGCAACATACCTCCCTGCTTTTAAATTCAATCCTTTTATCAATGAAGGACAAAATTCTATTTGCCTTCCTAATCACCTGTTGTACCTGCAGACCAACCTTCTATGATTCATGCACAAGGACACCCAGGTCCCTCTAAGCAGGAGCATGCTGCAAACATTTTCCATTCAAGCAAGTCATTTTTACTGTTATTCCTACTAAATGGATGACTTCACATTCATTAACATTGTATTTCATCTGCCAGACCTATGTCCACTCACAAAGTATCAATGTTCCTTTGCAAAGTTTCAGTCTTCTGCATACTTTGCTCTGCCACTTATCTTACTGTCATCTGCAAATTTTGATGCACTACACGTGGTCCCCAAATTATCTATGTAAATTGTGAATAGATACAGTCCCAATACTGATCCCCGAGTTACTCCACTAGTTACTGATTGCCAACCAGAATCGCACTCATTTGTGCTCACTCTTTGCTTCCTGTTAGTCCTCTGTCCATGCTAATACTTTATCTGTAACGCCATAAATCTTTATCTTAAGCAGCAGCCTTTTGTGCAGCACCTTGTCAAAGGCCTTTTAGAAATTTAGGCACACCACATCTACTGGGACCCCATTGCCCACCATGCTCATAACATCTTTATTAGAATTCCAAATGATTAGTTAAGCATGACTTCCCCTTCATGTCTGCCCAGTGGGACAATTTCTATCTAGGTGCCTTGCTATTTCTTCCTTAATAATAGACTCAAGCATCTTCCCCATTAAAGAAGTTAAACTAGCCAGCCTATAATACCCCACCTTTTGTCCACTGCCCTTTTTAAACAGTAGCGTCACACGTGCTGTTGGAACTGCCCCAGAATCGTGAGCGTTTTGGAAAATTACTACAAGCGCACTTACTATATCTCCCGCCATCTCTTTTAGTACCCCAGCATGCATTCCATCAGGGCTAGGAGACTTGCCCATCCTTAGCTCCATATCTTGTCCAACACAACTACTTCTGTAATAAAAAAAAAGGTTTCCAGATTGGTTCCAGGTCCTCACCTACCTTCGTCTCTTTGTCAATTGCTGGCATGTTACTCACACCAAGATTAGAGCAGTGCTGGAAATGCACAGGTCAGGCAGCATCAGAGGAACAGGAAAAATCGACACTCGGGCAGGAGCCCTTCATCAGGAATGAAGCAAGAAGCCTCGGGGTGAAGAGATAAATGGGAGGGGGTGGGGCTGGGGACAATGTAGCTGGGAGTGCAGTAGGTGGATGGAGGAAGGGGTAAAGGTGATAGGTTGGAGAAGAGGGTGGAACGGATAGGTGGGAAGGAAGATTGCAGTAAGGGAGTGGCAGTGGAGGAGGCCCAGGACCTGCATGTCCTCGGCAGAGTGGGAAGGGGGATTGAAATGTTTGGCCATGGGGCGGTGGGGTTGATTGGTGCGGGTGTCGCGGAGATATTCCGTGAAGCACTCTGCAAGAAGGCATCCTGTCTCCCCAATGTAAAGGAGACCGCATTGGGAGCGACGGATGCAATAAATGACATTTGTGGAAGTGCAGGTGAAACTCTGATGGATATGGAATTGCAAAATCTGCGCCCTCACCTCCTTTGGGGCCTTGGATGGAGGTGAGGGTGCAGATTTTGCAATTCCTGCGGTAGCAGGGCAAGGTGCCAGGAGGGGAGGGTGGGTTGTTGGGGGCAGTGGACCTGACCAGGTAGTCACAGAGAACAGTCTTTGCGGAAAGTGGATAGGGTGGAGAGGGAAATACATCCCTAATAGTGGGGTCCGTTTGTAGGTGGCAGAAATGTCGGTGGATGATGCAGTTTATGCGGAGGTTGTTGGGGTGGAAAGTGAGGACCAGGGGGGTTCTGTCCTTGTTGCGGCTGGAGGGTGGGGTTTGAAGCCGGAGGTCCAGGACATGGATGAGATGTGTTGGAGGGCATCTTCAACCACGTTGGGGGGTGGGGGAATTATGGTCTTTAAAGAAGGAGGCCATTTGGTGTGTTCTGTGGTGGAACTTGTACTCCTGGGAGCAGATACAGTGGAGGCGGAGGAATTGGGAATACGGGATGGTATTTTTGCAGGAGGTAGGGTGGAAGGAGGTGTAATCCAGGTAGCTATGGGAGTCGGTAGGTTTGTAAAAAATGCCGGTGTTGAGTCAGTCATTGTTGATGGAGAAATCTGGGAAGGGGAGGGAGGTGTCAGAGATGGTCCATGTGAATTTAAGGAGAAAGTGAGGACTGCAGATGCTGGAGATCAGAGCTGAAAAATGTGTTGCTGGAAAAGCGCAGCAGGTAAGGCAGCACCCAAGGAACAGGAGAATCGACGTTTCGGGCATAAGCCCTTCTTCAGGAAGGGCTTATGCCCGAAATGTCGATCCTCCTGTTCCTTGGATGCTGCCTGACCTGCTGCGCTTTTCCAGCAACACATTTTCAGCATGTGAATTTAAGGTCAGGGTAAAATGTGTTGATGAAACTGATAACTGTTCAACCTCCTCATGGGAGCACAATGTGGTGCCGACGTAGTCATCAATGTAGCAGAGGAAAAGGTGGGGAGTGGTGCCAGTATAACTACGGAAGATGGACTGTTCAGCGTAGCCAACAAAGACACAGGCATAGCTGGGGGCCCATGCAGATGCCCATGGCTACCCCTTTTGCCTGGAGGAAGTGGGAGGATTTGAAAGAGAAATTTGAGGGTGAGGACCAGTTCAGCCAAACAAATGAGAGTGTCAGTGGAAGGGGATGTCGGGAGAGGAAGAAATGGAGGGGTTAGAGGCCCCGGTCATGGCGGATGGAGGTATAGAGGGACAGGATGCTCATGGTGAAGCTGAGGCGTTGGGAGCAGGGAAAATGGAAGTCTTGGAGGAGATGGAGGGCGTGGGTGATGTCCTGAACGTATGTGAGGAGTTCCTGGACTAGTGGGCGGGGGGGGAGGAATAGGACAATATCGAGGTGGAGGGGAGTTCGGTGGAGCAGGAGCAGGCGGACACAATTGGTCGGCGGGGTGGTTAGGCTTGTCGATCTTGGGAAGGAGGTAAAAATTGGGTCGTGAGGGTTCCTGAACTATGAGGTTGGAACCTGTAGGTGGGAGATCCCCTGAGGTGATAATGTTGTGGATGGTCTGGGAGATGATGGTTTGGTGATGGGGGATGAGGTCATGTGTGAGGGGTGGTAGGAAGAGGTGTCTTCAAGTTGGTGCCTGGCTTCACATGTAGAGGTCAGTGCTCCAAACTACCACTGCATCCCTTTTGTCCGCTGGTTTGATGGTGAGGTTGGAATTGGAGCAGGAGTGGAGGGCTGCACATTGTGAGGGTGAGAGGTTGGAGTGGGGGAAGGGGATAGACACAGTTAATGTCCCGGCAGCAGTTTGAAATGAAGAGATCGAGAGCAGGTAATAGACCGGCACAGGGTGGATGGAGTATGTTGGAGGCAGGTGAAGGGGTCCTCGGAGGGTCTTGATTAAAAAGGTAAGCTCAGAGGCGGAGGAAGAAGGGTTTGACATCACGATGCATATTGAATTCATTGATGCATGGACAAGAGATGAAGGTAAGACCTTTGCTGAGGACTGATCGTTCGTCCTCAGTGAGGGGGAGGTCTGTGGGGATAGTGAAAAGTCGGCAGGGCTGGGAGCTAGGACCTGGTGTAGGTGTGTAGCTGGGAGTGGTGGCGGAGACTGTAACTGGAGTGGGAGTGCGGTCATGCAAATGGGGGTGGAGTCATTTGCAGAGGTGATGTTCCCCTCAGGGTTATGGGGTGGCGAGGATTCACATCCTCCACTGTGAAGACTGACAAAATATCTATTCGATGTCTCAGCCATTTCATCATATCTCATGACTAAATGCCCCTTCTCATTCTCTAAAGGACCAACGTTTACTTTAGTCACTCTTTTTCATTTTATATATTTATAGAAACTTTTGCTATCTGTCTTTGTATTCTGTGTTAGAACATGAGAAAAAAACTCTTACTTTTCTTTATAACTCTTTTTTTGTGGCTGTTGACCTTTAAAGCTTTCCCAAACTTCTAGTTTCTTGCAGATCTTGGCCACTTTATAGATCTTCTCTTTCAATCTGGTAGCCTCCCTTATTTCCTTCGACACCTATGGCAGATTACCCCTTTTCTTACAGTCCTTCCTTTTCACTGGAATATACTTTTGCTGAGCACTTCGAAAAATTGCTTTGAAGTACTCCACTGCTCGTCAAGTGTCCCATCATAAAGTTTTTGTTTCCAGTCTACTTTAGCCAAGTCCTCCCTCATCCTATTGTAGTCTCCCTTGTTTAAGCACAGGGCCCTGGTATTGGGTTTTATCTTCACACTCGCCATCGATATTTTGAATTCTTCTTCTTCCTCCAAGTGAATCTCAAACTATGAGGTCATTAATTATTCCAGTCTCATAACAGAGAACCAAATCCAGGATAGCTTGCTCCCACGTCGGTTCCATGACATACTGTCCAAGAAAACTATCACTGATACACTCAACAAAGACTACCTGACTGAGCTGGTTCGACCAATCGACATGTAGATTAAAGTCCCCCATGATAATTGCCATACCATTTTTACAAGCATTGGTTATTCCTTTGTTTATTGCCCGCACAATGTGATATTATTATTTGGTGGCCTAGGACTACGCCTATCAGTGACTTTCTTCTTAGAAATTCTAATTTCCACTCAAATGGATTCAACCTTATTCTCCATATCATCTCACAGCACCGCCCTGATGTCGTCCTTGAATATCAGAGCTACACTACTTCCCTTACCTTCCTATCTATTTGTCCTTCTGAATAGTCTGATACCTCCGGATATTTAACTCCCAGTTGTGACCATCCTGTCACCATGTCTCCATAATGGCTACCAAATCATATTCATTCCTGATGATTTGTCCCGTTCACTGATCGACCACATTATGAATGCTACGAGCATTAAGGTAAAGTACTCTCCTGCCAGCTTTCATACCCTCATGATTTCCAACATCCCGAATAATATCTCCTGAGTTATCCTTCCTTCTTACTTCTTTCATAGTCTGCCTTGTAGTTAAACCCTCCTGCACACATGCTAACCTGCTGCTTACCTTTTTATTTACCATCATACTTCCTGTCATTTTTCCCTTCCCTTCTCCCCTACCCACTAATTTTAAGTCCTCGTGACCACCCTATTTATCGTTTTCGCTTGAACACGGATTCCAGATCGGTTCAGGTGGAGACCGCCCTATCAGTACAGATCCCTCCTGTTCCAAATTGATGCCAATGCCCCTCTTTCCCACACTACTCCCTTAGCCACGTGTTTACTTCCCTAATTTTCTTATCCCTAAACCAATTTGCATGTGGCTTGGGTAGTAATCTGGAGATTATAACCCTTGAGGACCTGTTCCATAATTTCATTCCTAGTGCTTGATAATCCCCAAACTGGTCCTCCTTCCGATCCTTGCCTATGTTATCTGTCCCACCGTGGACCACAACAACTGGATCCTCCCCCCTCCTTTTCCAATACCCTTTTAAGCCGATCAGAGATGTCCTGCACCCTGGCACTGGGCAGGCAACACACTATGCGGGACTCCCGATCAGGCTTGCAAAGGTTACTATCTATCCCCCTAATTATAGAATCCCCTATAACTACCACTTGCCTTTTTGCTCCCCCTTCTTGCATGGTCTCCTACACCATGGAGCTGTGGTCAGCTGGTTTATGTTCCCCGCAGCCATTTTTCTCATCCTCAGAGAGCAAGTACCTCATACCTGTTGGTCAAGAGCAGAGGCTCCTCTGTTCCTGATTCTTAGGGGACTTAACAGATAGATACGAAAAATATTGTTCTCCATTGAGAAATTAGGACAGAGGTGGTACCTCAGAATAAGGGATTGCCCACTTAAGAAAAAGAAAGAGGAATTTCTTCTCTTAGAGGGTTGTGAACTTGTGGAATTCTTTACTGCACAGGACTGTTGAGATTGGATTGTGAAGTACAATCAAGGTTGAGATAGACAGGATTTAATTTGTCATATTACAGATTACTATATTTCATGGCTTCCTGAAAGCTGCACAACTGTGATTAGACAGCAACAAATACACAATTAAAGCACAAAAGATTAATTTCTTGCAAAACTACAAATTACCATTGAAGTTAACAATTAAAACAGTAATCTAAAATACTGCAAATTACTGCTGAGATTACCTACAATGCAAAACACAGCCAGAAGTGCCATGATACACAAGCACAATTAGCTAAGACCTAAAGACTTCAGGTAAAGAAGTTTCAGACCCCACATCTTTCTGACTCTGGAGAAGGCAAAGCATGAAACTGGCTCCTGGCAAAGTAAATGAAGTTCAGACTCCAGGCTTCATTGAAACAATGTGCATCAGCAGCCCCAAATTCTTCAACTAGTCTGTTTTAAACTCCTTACTTGGGGAAAAAAAGTGAATCCTGTCCAAAGTTCTAACAGCATTGGAAACATATCACAGAAGGTTAAGTCGACTAATACGCAGAATGGGCCGGATATCTTATGAGGAGAAGTTGGACAGGCTAGGCCTTTATCTGCTGAAATGTAGACAGACGTGAGGCAATTTGATTGAAACAAACAAGATCCTGAGGGGACTTGACAGGGTGACCAAGAAACGGTCATTTCTACTAGCAGGAGGAGTGTCTAAAACTAGAGGTCATCCATTTTAGGCAGAGATAAAAGGAGATTTTTTTTTCTCTTAGAACTGAATCATGGGGACCCTCTACCTCAAAGGGCAGGAAATCAAAGTCTCTGAACAATATTAAGGCAGAGATAAATCAATTTTTGATGGACAAAATGTGAAAGGCTGCCAGGAGTAGGCAGGAAGGTGGAGTAATCAGATCAGACATAATCATATTGAATGGCAGCACTGAATCATTAGCATTCTGCTTTTATAAACTAGTTTATTTGCATTATAATAATTAACCAGTCAGAAAAAAGTTATTTCAATCAAATCATAACTCAAACTGATTGAACCACTACTAAGTCAATTCAGTGAGCAAAGGCAAAAGTAAATGTTAATTTAAGGCTTTCTAAAGTCCCTATGTTCACAAGCAATGAATCAGATCAAAATATTAAGTCTTGCTTGATGAATAATTAAACAATTAAATTGGAGAAAGAAGCTTCAAACATAATCACTGATGACTGAGCCCAACACCTAGAAAATGCCAAACGTTAATGCTAAAACATTTACAGTCATCTTCAATCAAAATTGCTGAGTCGATGATCCATCTCAGTCTATATCCAAAGTTCCCATCATTGTGAATAACGCTCTTCAGTCAATTTTGATCACATTATATAATAACAAGAAACACTGGATTCAACAAAAGCAGTGGAGTTCCAACCAATACCACTCCAGGCACAGTGAAGAGTTGTGCTCCAGTGGTAGCTGTACCTTAAGCCAAATTGTTTTCCAAGAACTACAGCAAGAAAAAGTGGAAACTTGTTCAGCTATATCTTGACCCCAAAAATCGACAAATCCAGTGTGACCAATTATCATCCCTTTCAAACTCATAGAAGGTGACATCAACAGTGCTATCAAGTAATTATGACGACACTTATCAACCAATGCTTGCTTAATTGAACTCTTTGTGCTTTATCATGACCACCAAGCTATCGACCTCATTACACCTTTGGTACAAACAGTGAACAGTTTAATTCCAAGGCAGATGAGTTATTACTCTTGGCAGGGCTTGGCATCAAAGAGCACTTGTAAAATTGGAAGTAATGGGAATTAAGTGGAAAATAATCTCCTTTGGTTGAAGTGATACTTTGCATAAAGCAAGAGGATTGTTGGAGGCCAACCTCATCTTCAGGACATGGCTCCAATTGCTTCTCAACACAATGTTCTGGGCTGAAACAGCTCTTTCCCAAATTACCTTCCCTCCATCATATGGGCAAATGTGAGGATACTCAGTGATGATTGAATAATAATTATCTGAGGAGCTTCATTTGCAGCTCCTCAGATAATACAGGCAGTCCAACCCTGCATGGTGCAAGACCTAGACAACATAAAGGTCAGTCTTATAATTAGCAAGGCTTATAAAGTGTCATCCCATTCTCTCTCCACTCCCTCCCTCCCCCCCCCCCCCCTGTTGAAGCCAAATGCTCAGGGATACAGTATAGTTTTGCCTCTTTCATCTGGGCCCTGGAGTGAGAGAGAATGATCTCCCACGTGCACAGGGACGAGTTCACGGTCTTCTCTGGAGCAGCAGTTTATCAATGAACTATATAGTCATTTTACAGGGAGGAGCATCTAGATAAGGCAACATACATATTAGTTGGGTGACCATTACAATCAGCGAGCATCAATAGTATAGATTAAGCCATCTGCTTTACACAATGAATAAGTGGCTTCACATAATGAATGCTACCTCATCTTGTTAAGTGGCTCTACATAAATGCTTTTCCACCTTGTTAACCCATTATGCTCGCCTCCAGCACCCCATTGCTCAGCTGAACCTCTTGTTTCACAAAACTCAGAACTTAACACTTTCCCTGGCTGCTTATACCCGATACACATTCTCAAGGGCAGCAGATGTATGAAAATATATGCAAATGCCTGTTCAAGTCTAGCACCATCCCAACTCCAAATTGTATCATCACTCATTTAATTTTCATTCAAAATCTTGGAAAGCCCAAACAACACAATTTTGAAATATGCAATGAAAAGAATTCTCTCACAAAAACCAAACACTGACTTTCAATATTATGAAGGCAAAATTGTTCCCATCACCAAACTAAATTCAATAGCTCCTCACTATCCAGGAGGATGAATCATTCTCACCTGCGTAATACGTATGTGAATAAGGACAACAAATACTCAAATTTTGAAATGTTTAATTGCTGAGGATCAATTTTGATAACTAAAATAGAAAGTTTTCTCCATAAAAATTTTTTAAAACATTTACTTTATATGCACAAGGATATATTCAACAATAACAGATGCAAGCCTACAATTAATAATTAAGTTTCTGAGTGCACATTTCTTTCATTTCTCACAATTGCTACAAACTAAAATACTTTCATAATTGCTTTTAGAACAAATTAAAGGCTTTTCTTGAATGATCTGTTGTTTGAAATAAGCAGGATTGATCTTACATTTTAGTAACTGCTTTAAATTCACTGAACTGAAGTGGAGTCAATAAAGCTAAAGATGAACGTCAGCATCAGCATCCCGGCTGAACTAAAGTGCTTTTTCAAACAAAGAAATTTCTTTTGCAACTGAAAGTTATGCAAATTGCTTGGATTCCATGCAATCGTTTTAATTCCACAATTTTTGTGTGTTGTTTGGCTTCAAGGGAAGGATTTGATCTCAATCCTGTGCCACAATAAGCTGACATGTTGAGTTTGCAATCAGTGTCCTTTTAACATAACCAATAAACATTAGGAACTCTCCTCCAGACAAAGGAATCCAAACACAGATGCACTATTTCCTTTGACGCATCATTTGAATGATTTTCCCAGAAATGAGCAGCTTCAAGGCTCTCCATAAGCTTCTTGTGGAAATAGCCGAGGTTGCCACCCACCTATCCCTACCCCAGACACTAAAAATGACATGATAGCTATGTTTCTAATGTAGAAGATAGAGGTTCATGGAGAAGATGGATAGGAAGCTGTTCCTCTCAGTTGAAGGGTCAATATCAAAGGGTACAATTTTAAAGTGAAGAGCAAGAGGTTTAAGAGTGAATTTGAGGAAAAAACATTTCCAACAAGAGGTTGTAGTAATCTGGAAGGCACTATTGAGAGGGTAGTAATGGTGAGAAACCTCACAACCTTTAAAAAGTATGTGAATGACCATTGGAAGTGTCATAACATTCAAAGCCATGGGTTAAATGATGGAAAGTAGGGTTAGTACAAATAGATCAGCATAAAACTGACAGGCCAAAGGGTCTCTTTTATACTATATGATTCTATAATGGTTTACACCCTACTCTTCAATGCCTCCTGCCAGTACACTCTACAGTAATGTGCATAGAGGTAAGAAATTTCCAGATTGATGATGTAGAGGTACAAAAAATAGGGAAAAAAAACTAAAAATACCTTAAAACAAACAAGTTTGCATATGCCAAATAATTACAGAACTGAAAATTATTTTTCCCCCTTCAATTCTTCGACTTCCCTGACATGCACATTACCAGATATTAGGTTGGCTTGTTTTCCTGCTGTCTTTTAGAAGGAAAACTTGAAACTAACAATAATTTTGACACACATTTGCTCATTTCAGCAAATAAAACAAATGTAACCTTAGAGGACAAATATCCATTTCTAAACAAGAGACTCACCTCTCATCATGAAACCATCATCTCCCAGACCATATACAACCTCATCACCTCAGGAGATCTCCCGTCCACAGCTTCCAACCTCATAGTTCGGGATCCCGCACTGCCCGATTCTACCTCCTCCCAAAGATCCACAAGCCTGACCACCCTGGACAACCCATTGTCTCAGCCTGCTCCTGCCCCACCGAACCCACCTCCACCTACCTTGATACTGTCCTATCCCCCTAGCCCAGAACTCCCCACATACGTTCGAGACACCATCCACACCCTCCACCTCTTCCAAGACTTCCGTTTCCCTGGCCTCCAACACCTCATCTTCACTGTGGACATCCAATCTCTGTACACCTCCATCCGCCATGACCAAGGCCTCCAAGCCCTCTGTTTCTTCCTCTCTTGACGTCCCCACCAGTACCCTTCCACTGACACTCTCATTCGTTAGGCTGAACTGGTCCTCACCCTTAACAATTTCTCCCATGTGCCAGCACAGAACATTCCTTGCCTACATAGTGTGTTTTCTTTAGCTTTCTTAAAAAAAAAATCAATAGAACAGTGGTTAGCACTGCTGCCTCACAGCGACAGAGACCCGGGTTCAATTCCCGCTTCAGGCGACTGACTGTGTGGAGTTTGCACATTCTCCCCGTGTCTGCGTGGGTTTCCTCCGGGTGCTCCGGTTTCCTCCCACAGTCCAAAGATGTGCAGGTCATGTGAATTGGCCATGCTAAATTGTCCGTAGTGTTAGGTAAGGGGTAAATGTAGAGGTATGGATGGTTTGCGCTTCAGCGGGTCGGTGTGGACCTGTTGGGCCGCAGGGCCTGTTTCCACACTGTAACTAATCTAATCTAAACAAACCTCATCAACTTCATTCCTAAACAATAAGTAACAAAGCATCATAACTAAATGCAACAAGACAACAAATGTGACCGATCACACAGGCTGAATACTGCTCAACACAAAAACAGAGAACATAATCGTGTGTTTACTGTTTATGGAATGTATTCATCATACCTTTACTTTCAACATTTCTTTTTGAAGGTGACACCAGTTCCTTCACAATCTGCAAAATCTGCATCATGGCTAGTTGCCAGGGCAGCAGGTGTCAGCCTTCCTCTTCGAATTCCAACAGGTCTCATCTCCAAAACACTTCAGAATATTCTTCAGCAATGCTTGCAAGGTCTAACACAGAAAAACACAGTACAGAACACTAAACCGGGCCAGTTTTCACCAAAAGTGTTTATCAAATCTCTCAATGAAAGATATGATTTTGAAACTAGAATCAAAATACCAGACTGAGCAGACTGGCACCAACATTTTGATTTGCATTGTCAGCTCAGTAAAGACGAACACAGCAGGGAACCACTTCCATTGAACTCCGCACACAACACAACGTTTGGATGAGGTACGGTCTCAACGAAAAGCACGTCTAACCAGACCAGCCTCCTGTAAAATTCCACCCCTAAAGCTGAATATAATCTAAGAGAAGCAGCATAATCATCACACACAGAGCAAACTGCAGCTTATGGTACATCTCTCATTCTGGAAGATAGCTCAATACACTTTTTTAAAAAAACTATGAGCTGATTATGGTGGCGAAGGAGGAAAAGGAGGAGGAAAAATAGAAGAGGACTGGAGCAGAGTATAGGATGGTAGTGGGTCAAAGAGTCACAAGTTGTTTCTCCGTGGAGTATGACTATTCCACACAGATATTATACATTGCCTGTTTAGTACATTCACTGACATAAGTGATCGAAAATAGAAAATGTGTTATATGTGTCAACTCTATGGTATGAGGTATTATGTTTTTAGCAAATATTTCAGATCTGTTACATGGTAAATTTAAGTTGTGTGGGAGTTTGATAAGGTTAAAAACTGTCAAATTTATACACCAGCAGTAACACGGAATTAAATACAATAGTGCAATCTGATTGCAAGTGAATTGGTAATGTTCCCTATTCATCCTACAAAGCCACAGTTGTAACAGATGACGTTTTGTCACTTATATAACCATGATGGATGTGCAATACTACACATCTAACATCTCAGCAGTACCACGACTTCAACACTTTATCAAACCAACAGAGACTATGTACACTATAAATAAACAAATTTGCTTGATGCAACCTTTCCCATTTTACATGATATAATACATATTCAAATTCATTTTCAATAACATCCCATCTTTTAATATCTTTGGTGACTTACACTTGTTTGTCAATGTTGATTAAGCATTCCCACGCCACAGAACTCATTTTATTTCAGTGATGTCCTGCAAAGTGCATTTACATTGGTAGTAACAATGAATATCTGTACAAAATATCTGCACAAAATATCTGCCCATATGGGACAATTCAAAGTTTCAATCCAGGTGGGTGAGAGTGCACTAGTGACCCATGAATTTTAATCATATTACTGAAGTTCAATATCATGGTATAATTTCTAGGGGATTCCGTAGAAATGTAGAGCACAGGACGAAAACATTCATTGATACATCATGCCTCATGACTACTCTCAGATTTTTTCCAAATCAGTCCACTCTCTTGCTGTAACCCCATAGCCCCAGAAGTATTTCCATCAGTCAAGGTAAAGTTCCCTTTTGAAAGTTATTATTTAGACAGTTTAAAAGGGTGTTGGAAACAATGTATTCCATATTGCAATTTCATAAGGGATGCATACAATCCATGTCTTAAAATATAGTATCCTGGTTCACCATGAGATAAAGTTTTTAGAGTTCAATCAGACAGCTAGCAACTTGTTCAAAAGCACAATGGCACATTTCTACCACTTTTCCCATGTGACATATTTTTAACCAAATTTTATCCATCTGAAGGACTTAAATGCAAATTTGTAAAGTACATGTACAAATATTTTTTGGAAAAAGACAGCAAATTAATAACACCATTCCAAATATGCTGAGAGCCAGGAGGGGACATGAGAAGTTGTTGGCTGTAGGATCTAGGAAACCCCTAAAGCTTTATATAGGTATGTCGGGAATAAAAGAATGACTAGAGCAAGATTAGGGCCAATCAAGGACAGAGGTGGGAAGTTGTGCTTAGAGTCTGAGAAGATAGGAGAAGTGCTAATTGTATATTTTTCATCAGTATTCACTCTGGAAAAAGACAATGTTGATGAGAATACGGAGATACAGACTACTAGACTAGACAGGATTGAGGTTCACAAGACGTTAGCAATTCTGGAAAGTGTGAAAATAGGTAGGTCCCCTGGGCTGGATAGGATAAATCCTATGATTTTCTGGAGAGCCAGGGAGGATTTTGGAGAGCCTTTGACTTTGATCTTTATGTTGTCATTGTCTACAGGAATAGGGCCACAAGACTGGAGGATAGCAAATGTTGTCCCCTTGTTCAAATAGGGGAGTAGAGGGAACCCTGGTAATTAAAGACCAGTGAGCCTTACTCTGGTTGTGGATAAAGTGTTGGAAAAGGTTACAAGAGATAGGATTTACAATCATCTAAAAAGAAATAAGTTGATTATGGATAGTCAACAGTTTTGTTAAAGGTAGGTCATTCCTCACAAAGCTTATTGAGTTCTTTGAGAAGGTGCCCAAACAGGTGCATGAGGGTAAAGTGGTTTATGTGCTGTATATGGATTTCAGTAAGACATTTGATAACGTTCCCCATGGTAGGCTACTGCACAAAATATGGAGACATGGGATTGAGGGTGATTTGGATCAAAAGCTGACTAGCTGAAAGACAGAGGGTGGTGGTTGATGGGAAATGTTCATCCTGGAGTTCAGTTACTAGTGGTGTACTGCAAGGATGTGTTTGGGGCCAGTGCTGGTAAGGGCGGAGAAGGATGGATTAGTAAATTTGCAGATAACACTAAGGTTGGTGGAGTTGGATAGTGCTGAAGGATGTTGCAAGTTACAGAGGGTCATAGATAAGGTGCAGAGCTGGGCTGAGAGATGGCAAATGGAGCTCAATATGGAAAAGAATGAGACGATTCACTTTGGAAGGAGCAACAGGAATACAAAGTACTGGGCAAAATGGTAAGGCTCTTGGTATTGTAGATGAGCAGAGAGATCTCGGTGTCCATGTAGATAGATCCCTGAAAGTTACCACCCAGGTTGATAGGGTTGTTAAGGCATACGTTATGTTAGCGTTTATTGGTAGAGCCATGAGGTCATGTTGCAGCAGTACAAAACTCTGGTGTAGCCGCACTTGGAGTATTGCATATAGTACTGGTCACTGCATTATAAGGAGGATGTGGAAGCTTTGGAGAGGGTTCAGAGGAGATTTACCAGGATGTTGACTGGTATGGAGGGAAGGTCTTATGAGGAAAGGCTGAGGGTCTTGAGGCTGGTTTTGTTAGAAAGAAGAAGGTGGAGAGGTGACTTAATTGAGACATAAGATAATTGGAGGGTTAGATAAGGTGGACAGTGAAAGCCTTTTTCCTCAGATTGTGATGGCTAGCATGAGAGGACATAGCTTTAAATTGAGGGGTGATAGATATAGGACAGATATCAGAAGTTGTTTTTTTACACAGTTGGAGGGGCGTGGAACACCCTGCCTGCAACTGTAGTAGACTCACCAACTTTCAGAGCATTTAAATGGACACTGGATAAATATATGGATGAAAATAGAATATGGTAGCTTTGATAGTCTTCAAATTGTTTTCACAGGTCAGCGCAACATCGAGGGCCAAAGGGCCTTAACTCTGCTGTAATGCTCTATGTTCTATATTTCTCAATAATTAATGGACCATCAAGTTTTCTTATGACAGGTTATAAAATTCAATTTCTCAGATAACAAATGCAAAAATTTTCAATAACTTTTTATTTGCCTTATCAGCACCCATCACAAATGCAACTCAAGAGCCCCATCTCAGACCTACAACCATTGTCTATGCTGCTGCTGTGAACTTAATCTATACCATGAGAAAGCCATTTTTGTGAGAATGCTCATATTCATATGTGGAGACATAGCCTGTTGATTCTTCCCAGATTGCAAGGCTCACCGAAGCTTTGCAATATATTTACTGCTCATACCAGCCAGTTCTAACCTATTCAGAACTATTTGCATCCTTTCTGGCCTATGATTCTGTCATAATTGAGCCTAACCTTTCTCATTCAGTAACTGCACGCTTGTTACAAGCCTTTCCATCTATTTGGATTCCCAGTCTCCTATTCCACTCCATATTCCAAAAGCAGTTTTTGGTACCATGTGCATTGATATTATTATTGTCAACTGTCCCAAAATATATAGTAAGAAAGAATAAAAACTGGATTCGGCTTGGAACGAACTGGCAGGGCATTGAAAGAGTGATGAACATATTGCAGACAATTTATGATAGATCCTTCTCCACTATGCTGCCAGAATTGTCCTTTCCTAATGAGGAGAAAGTGAGGACTGCAGATGCTGGAGATCAGAGACCAGTGTGGCACTGGAAAAGCACAGCAGGTCAGGCAGCATCTGAGGAGCAGGAGAATCAACATTTCGGCCATTTCAGGCTCTGACCTGAAGTGCTAAATTTATCTTGCATGTCTCCACATATACTGTTTTCGTTCCAATGTTTCCAGTGTTAGTTGGTTTTAAAAGTTGATGCTCTGAGCAGGTGCATGATGGCTATACATGGTATTTTTTTCAACACAACTAATATTACAAAGATTCGGTACATTCTTGTAATGCAAGGAAAATATGAATATTTTATTAGAATTGGAGTTGTTGAATGGACAAAATATTTTGGAATTGAAATACATGGCTGACGCATAGAGATGGAGAGTGTGTAAAACTTAGAAAATATTCAAGTGAAAGAAATTAATGTTCATAAGTATACCAAAGTCAAATAGGTAAAATGTGTTTTGTTGTATTGTCTTCAGTACACTTAGCAAATATCAACTGGCAATAATTGCATTCAAAATAAAATTGCTAAATTTATTCAAAGATGGTGAAGATGAGGACCAGAGGGCACAGCCTTCGAGTAAAAGGAAGACTCTTTAGATAAACTTCTTTAGCCAGAGAGTGGTGAATCTGTGGAATCCATCGCCACAGAAGGCTGTGGAGACCAGGTCATTGAGTATATTTAAAACAGAGGTGCACGAGTTGTTGATTGCCAAGGGGATCAAAGGTTGCAGGGAGAAAGCAAGAAAATGGGGTTGAAAAAGCCATGAGCCACGATAGGATGGTGGAGCAGACCCAATGGGCCGAATAGCTTAATCTCTGCTCCAATGTTTTATGACCTTAGGAAGAAGAATATCATTTTGAGCCTGGTATTTTATTAAAGTCACAAATGCAGTGAGTTGGTGCTGTTTCTGAAGAGAATAGATGTGGTAACAAACAAGTATGTGATTTGGACCACTGCTTTGTAATAAGTGTGTAATTGCATTTGGTGGAATTTGGAGTGTGAAATTGCTTTTGATGTTTTTGAGATCTCTGATGAGCATCTTTCTATGAAATCTGTAAATGAATGGTTTTTCATATTTACATGTCTTATTTTCATTCTATTAATTATGATTTTTAAAACCAATTGTCACAAAGCTAGTCCATTTTCTTTTCTAAAAGATGTTCCTTAGTTCAAGGAGACTATCTCCTTGATTTTTTTTAAGTGGTGCAATAAAGTGGGCCGGGCTCCGATCAGTCTGGTTTGGTACAGAGATGAAAAAGGATTTTGAGAGGCCTTTTGTTTGTATGTAAACAGATGAGACTTCAGGCCAAAGTGGTCATGTTTTAGAAGTGAC
>NC_057732.1:45243582-45343174 GCF_004010195.1 Chiloscyllium plagiosum | reverse complement strand
ATGAGTGACGCCCCCTGAAGGTAAGGTTCTGACACATAGATCAGTCCAGCCAGAGGGTGGGGGTGGGAAGTGCAGTGCACATGACGCAAAGTGTGCCACATAATCCTAGCATTCTGTACTCTGCATCACTGAAGCAGACATAGCCAGGATATTTTGGATGCTGAAGAGTTGAAAGAGTAGGAGCAGTATTCCAAGGAGGAAGAAGAGGACACTGAGCAGGAGGAACATTACATTCTGCATGTCAGAACATTGAAACATCAGGCACAATAAGCCAAACAGAACTAAATTGACCCTCAGTTCCAGTGGATGGGAGCTGGGTGCAGAGATCACTCACCGACTGGAAATGTGTTGCTGGTCAAAAGACAAGGAGTCCTCCATCCCTTCCCAAAGGCAAAAGCAGCTTCTCTTTGTTTGGTGAATGTTTGCCTTGGATGGTTACTGAATAAAAGGGAATGTTTTGCACAGTTTGAAGGCTTTCCTCTATTTGATGGTCCTATAATGAACAATATTGAGCTACACTGGAGACTGGGGAGAAAGTCACACTCCCTTCGACAGGCTGGTAAGATGGGACGAGGCTGAGGTTGAGTAAGTTGTGTTGCTTTGTTCTGAAATAGAAATAAATGCACTTAATACGTGCAATGAAGTGTCAGCCGTGCCACTGATGTTCCCTGAGATCTGGGGTGGAATGGTGGCTCAATGGCTAGCACTGCTTCCTCACAGTGCTAGGAACGCAGGCTTGATTCCAGCGGGTGCTCCAGTTTCCTCCCACAATGCAAAGCTGTGCAGATTAGGTGGATTGGCCATGCTAAATAGCCCCTAGTGTTCAGGAATGTGTAGGTTAAGTGCATTAGTCCGGGGTAAATGTAGAGTAACAGGATAGGGGAATGGGTTTGGGTGGGTTGCTCCCTGGAGGGTCAGTGTGGACTTGTTGGGCCTAATGGCTTGTTTCCACACTGTAGGGATTCCTGTTTGCTTTTGATTGCACTCGCACTATGTGCACAGAGAAGGGCAGATGTGAATTGACGTGGTGAATGTCTGAGGCTCGAAGATGGCATCGGTACCAGGAATGCTGGGAAGGTGAAGACAGGCAAGTACCTCTGCCTGTGGTGAGTGGGATGAACAGGGTAAAATAGAGTGTGTACATTGGTAATGAGGCACATTTGAGAAGGTTGTGGGAGAAATTTTGCAGTCAGAAACCCTCCATATAAGTTGCAATTTCAAGTATATCTCAGCCCAATTTCTCAGGCTGATGATTCTGCTTTCTGGGAAGGAGGGTCTCTCGGGATTGAGAATGACTTCTTTCCACTCCAGTTTAGCAGGTACGTAGCTGGTTGACAAGTTCAATGTGCGATCTGCAGACTCTGCCAACATGTGGAGCAGCTGGTGCCTGAGGGGGTTGTGTAAATGGATTGTTTGGAGGTTTTTGCTGTACCTGTGATGCCTTAATGTCGCCTCTGTACAATCTAGACATAGTCTCCTGAGGTGCTTGGTGCATTCCTGAATGAGTCTTCTCTGACTTCCCACCATTTCTACAGGGAATGAACTCCCTCTGCTAACTACTACTCCACAGCTGAGATAAGGATGAGGTATAGCATGTGTCAATTGTGAAGTCCCAACATTGTTAGCAGTTCTATGTCTGCATGGCCTTCCCTACTCTGCATTTGAACATTCTTTAACTATATTGGAGCAATTATCTGGGAAACAATCACTTAGCTGGAATGTTTATCTCCATGTAAATTTAAAGAGAGAAATATGTCATATCTCAATTGCATTTTTTTCTCCACCTCAGAAAGTACCAAAGTACTTCATTTCATTGAAATGTATATCAGTAAATTTGCACACAGCAAGATCCCACAATGAGGTAAATGATGCAAAGTTGTTAGTTGAGGGGTGAATGTAGGCCAGGTTGCTAGACAGAACTCTCTGCAGTTCTCCAAATCAGGCCACATGATCTTTTGCATTCACCTGACAGGTCAGACAGTTCCTGGATTTAATATATCTCACACAAAAAATAGCACCAACAAATAATACAAGGTTCCGTCTTTGCTAGACTAAGAGAGCCAGCCCAAAGCAGCGTGTTATTGTACAACGCAGAGCTGACACCAGCTACTGAGCCAAGACTTTGTAAGAGCTTATATTGCCTCACGAGACGAGAAGGCCCAATCCTCAAAGCAGCCACGGCACACCATGTAAGTATACTACCCGGGTCTCTGGCACTGTGAGGCAACAGTGCTAACCACTGTGCCACCGTGTAAGAGCTTATATTGCCTCACGAGACGAGAAGGCCCAATCCTCAAAGCAGCCACGGCACACCATGTAAGTATACTATAGGATGCTGTGTTTGCTGTTTGCTCAGTGGCTCCTCCTCCCCCAACCCAACCCAGCCAAGACTGGGAACCTAGCATGCAAGGACCTAGATAGACGAGGTTAATGTTATCTTACTGCAATTTCGTACTCCATTAATTTAGCAGGAATCAGTAAAAGTGATGAAAAAGTAGTTTTGGACTTGACTATTTGTACTGGATAAGCAAATGTACAGTCGCAGAAAGTCGAACATTTGGTTTTGTTTTTATTTCAATTTTATTATACTTTTCCCTTCATAGCACATTGAAGCCAAGCTTGAGATATTTGGCTGATGCCTTTACTAACTTCACTCACTAGCTGGCCCCTGGGAATTGACAGTTGTTCAATGTGCCCCTCATTCCAAATATTGCACCCTGGGGAGAAACAGCTGATCTGGCCTTTGCATCTACTCCCAGCTGTACTGACCTCAAGCACAACACGATAGGGAGAATTGAGAGCGTGAACAGGCATCTGCTTCCTTCATTTCACATGGTAATGCAATTCATAAACATTTCACACAACCATCTTCTCAGTTAAATGGTTGTAGCTTCAACCAACATGATAATAATAAGCATTCTGTCAGGAAGAACTTTGAAAGACAATATTAAATCGGTTGTACAATTGTAAAGGGTGTGCTGGAGCAGAGGGAATTGGGTGTACATGCACTCAGATCATTGAATGTGGCAGGACAAGTGGGGAGAGCAGTTAATGAAGCATACAGTGTGCTTGGATTTATTAATAGAGGCATAGAGAACAAGAACAAGGAGATAATTGAATATGTATAAGACACTTGTTAGACCTCAGTTGGAATATTATGTACAGTCTTGGCACGACATAATAGGAAAGATGTGAATGCATTGGAGAGAGTCGAGGGTGTGGGGGCTGGAAAAGCACAGTCGGTCAGGCAGCGTCCGGAGCAGGAAAATTGACGTTTCAGGCAAAAGCTCTTCATCTGGAGATTCCACATTTGAGTGCAGAAGTGATTCACAAGTAAGGATCCAGGAATGAGAAACTTCGTTTCTGACAACAGATTGGAGAAGGTGAATCTGTTCTTAGAAAGAAGAAGGCTGAGAGGAGATTTATTAGAAGTTTTCAGCGTCATGAGCGGGGGCTAGATAGAGTAGATAGGGAGAAACTGTTCCTGCTCGGAAAAGGAACAACAACAACACAATGTAAATTTGAAGTGATGCACGAAAGAAACAAAGATGATGTAAGGAAATGTTTTTCTTTCACTCAACAAATAGTGAGGGTCTGGAATGCACTACTTGGAAGTAGATACACTTGGGCATTCAAGAAGGCATTGGATGATTAGATGGAAATGGTGTGTAAGGGTATGGGGAAAAGGCAGGAGATTGGCACTGGGTAATGATGCTTATTTGAAGAATTGGTGCAAACACGATGGGCTGAATGGCCTCCTCCTGTGCCACAGAGACTCTGTGAACATACCATCTGGAAAGTCAGAAATTAGACTGCAAGAACAGTCAATAGTGATGTTAGAATGAGCCGAAATGGGGTGTGGTACATAACCATACAGAAAGGGATGCTTCCACATTCAATGCTTTGGCTCCTTACTGAATCTATCAACATCAGCTGGTGAGTAGTTAGCTTCCCATGACTCAGTTCAATGAGCTCAGGATAGGTGGTGGGGAGGGCAGCGAGAAGTCAGCACTCCCCCACAATCCCAAACTCTATTTGTTGAGCCCAGTATCCATGTCAACACAAGGTGGGGCAGGATGAGCTGTGGTTATGATGCTTTATCATTCCCAATGCATCCCTCACATTTCCCCCTTCTCTGCTGACGAGCCTCCTCCATAAAGGAGTGGGTAAGATATTGAACAGCACCCAAGCATGAAGCCATCTCTTCAGGAGAAGAGAACAAGGATAAACAAAGCTCAAACAAAATGCGCAGCATCAAACCAGGCAATTGCAGATGAACCCTATTGCTGGGGCAGTTTGACAGAATAGCTGGCGGATGAGATCAGGGAAAGATATTTTCAATTTTGCTTCATTTTGACATGTGGCAACAGGTGTTAGCTGTTTCAAGCAACAAAATCCTTCAGAGTGGTACACAGAGACATTGTAAAGGTCAAATTCCAAAGGAAAGTCAATAAGGAGTCAACCACAGACTTTAAAAAAGTACAGTGCTGGAAACTATAAAAGCTTGATCGTATCTGTAAAAACTATGAATAAGTAAAGCCAAAAAACTTGATCATTACTGTTAGAGTTATAGAGTTGTTGCAGCACAAATGATGATTGTTCAGTCCATTGAGTCCGTATAGGATTCCTTCACGAACATTTTCCCTTGTCCCATTCATACAATCATAGAGTCATAGAGTCATACAACATGGAAACAGACCCTTCAGTCCAATTCAATCATGCTGACCAGACATCCCAATCTAACCTAGTCCCATTTGCCAGCATTTGGCCCATAACCCTCTGAACCCTTCCTATTCATATACCCATCCTGATGCCTTTTAGATACTATAATTGTACTGGCCTCCACCATTTCCTCTGGCAGCTCATTCCATACACTCACCATCTTCTGTGTGACACAGAGTCATGTACAGAGAAACTTCGATTATCCAGCATTCGATTAACTGAATTTCGGATGATCCAAACAAGATCACAAGGTCCCGATGTATGCCTCACCATATTATCTGGCATCAATTATCTGGCTTCAATTAACCGAATGAAATACTCCTCACCTGTGTCCTTCGGTAATTGAGGTTCCTCTGTATCAGACATTACCAAAGCTATTCCTTTACTACAATTTTTTCCTCTCTTTTCTAAAAGGTGATAATGATGACAGTTCCACCGCTACCAAACATCCTCAAGAGATTCCCTCAAGTGGATATGCTTCAGGTATGAGCCTCTGGATATTTACAGGCTATTCAACTGTAATATGAACCAGAGACTTGGTGGGATGGTTGAAGAAATGGCATGTACCACAGTTCCACAAGTGGGGAAGTTAGCCAGGAGGCCAAATGAGGTATTGAAATGATCAATTAGGGTCATTTCCCACCCTGGAGGCATTAGTTCCTCATTGTGGTGTCAGATACCATCATGGCAGCTCCCCTGCCCCCCACTGAAACCAGAGGTCCTCTCAACTCCCTGCAGAAACGAGACAGTGTGCCTCGTTTTGGGAATGTCATGGCCCACAGAGGAATCACCCATATGCAGTGAAACCCTCTTTCCTTCTCCCTACCAATTGCCTGCTTGGGCCTGGCATCGCCCAACCATATTTACCCCTCTGCAGGGCATTTGGTCATTGAGATATTCTCTTCCTGTGGCTGTAGTATTAGCAATGGGCACTGCCAGGCCTACAGAACTGACCGCACTAGATTGGGTCAGCTATTGGGATGGGATGGGTGGTGTTGGGGAAGGTGGACAATGGGGTGTGGTGTGGCACAGAGATTGGAGATTGGTGAGGGTCTGCAGCTTTCTCAACTGGAAGGGACTCTGCCCGCCAAATGGTTGTTGCCTCTCCACGAAAATTAAGTCTGTGCTAATGCAGCAAAGCCCATTTCCGTATCTCGTTCCGTCATAGGAACGAGAACACTTTTTTTTCCCTTTCCTTAGCCTCAGGATGTCAAAACCGATTATTGTATCAAATTGATAAACTTCTGAGACATCAAAGTTAGCATTGACCAAGGATTGAACCAGGGACTTTCCTAGCCTTTCCTGATACACGCTGCACGAGACATACTCCAGCTGAGTTATTGCAGCAGACTGATAGGACACAGGCTCCCGTCCATAACAATCCACACAACTAGCTCATCACTTCAATTATCTCAGGTAGTCATAGTTTCCCCATGGGTTGATTCTTAAAATTTTCTTTTACTTTTTTCATGGATAGTAAATAACATTGGAAAAGCTGGCATTTATTTCCCAACCGTAATGCCCTTGGGAAGATGATGGTGGTGAGCTGCCTTCTTGAACCTCTGCAGTTTACAATATATGGTGTAGTTACACCCACGATGCTGTTCCAGGAGTTTGAACAAGTGACAGTGAAGGTGCAATGCATGTCCAAGTCAGGATGGTGTGTGGTGTTGAGGGATAACTGTGAATAGTGATGTTCCCATGTATCCGTTGTCCCTGTTCTTCTGGGTAGCAGAGTTCAGGAGTTTCAATGATGCTGTCAAGGGAGTCTTGGTGCGTTGCTGCAACTTGTAGGTGGTGCACTCTGCTGTTAATGTGCATTAATGCTGAAGGAAGTGAATGTTGAATATGATGGATGGGGTGCAAATCAAGTGGCTGGGTTTGTGGCAAACACCTTGAGATTTATTGGAGGAGAACTCATTCAGGCGAGTGAGGAGTGTTCCATCACAGTCCTGACTTGTTGGAGCTCCATGATGATTCTTCCATCAAACTCCTAAAATGTGTCATGTAAGTGGTAAAAAAACTTCATGAAATCATAGGTTGAGTTATTTGCCACATCATTCCCAGTCTATGCTCTGTTCTTGCAGTCAGAATATTCATTTGATTATTCCAGTTAAATTTCTGCTCAACGGTAGCCTCCAGAATGTTCATACAGGTATAGCGTCCTATAGCACAGAAACAGACCCTTCGGTCTAAGCAGTCAAAGCTGATTATAATCCCAAACTAAACTAATGCCACCTGCCAGCAATTGGTCCACATCCCTCCAAACATTTCTTATTCATGTACTTATACAAATGTCTTTTAAACACCACTGGGCCCACATCCACCACTTTCTCTGGAAGTTCATTCCACAAAAGAACCACTCTCAGTGCAAAGAAATTGACCCTCATGTCTTTTTTTAACTCTTTCTCCTCTTCTTTTAAAAATATACCCCCTAGTCTTGAAATCCCTCATCCTAAGGAAAAGACACCCACCATTCACTTACCTATATCCCTCATGATTTTATAAACCTCGATAAGATCACCTTTCAACCCTCCACACTCCAGTAAAAAAAGTCCCAGACTATCCAGTCCCTTCCTTATAACTCAAACTCTCTATTCCTGGCAACATCCTGGTAAATCTCTTCTGAACCCACTTCAACTTAATAATATCCTTCCTATAATGGGACAACCAAAACTGGACACAGTATTCCAGAAGGGGCCTCACTGACGTCCAGTACAACCTCAACATAATGTCACAACTCCTATCCTCAAAGCTCTGAGCAATGGAGACAACCATGCTAAATGCCTTCTTAACCATCCTGTCTACCTATGATGCAAACTTCAAAGAATTATATCCCTGAACCCCACAGTGTCTCTGTTCTACAGAGACACTGTCCTTTGTCTGTCCTTAGTCCAGGAACTCCCCACCTACGTTCGGGACACCACCCACGCCCTCCACCTCCTCCATGATTTTCGCTTCCCCGGTCTCCTGAGACAAGGTGGGGGGAGGGGAAATGAGGAAACTGGAGAAATCTTGAGTTCATCCCTTGTGGTTGGAGGGTTCCTAGGCAGAAGATGAGGTGTTCTTACTCCAACCGTCGTGTTTAGATTAGATTAGATTACTTACAGTGTGGAAACAGGCCCTTCGGCCCAACAAGTCCACACATGTCCTTGGTGGAGTGGGGGGGACTCCGAGGAAAAAGGCTCTCACTGTCTATCTATCTAACCCTCTGATTATCCTATATGTCTCAATTAAGTCACCTCACAACCTTCTCTCTAATGAAAACAGCCTCAAGTCCCTCAGCCTTTCCTCATAAGCAGGCAACATTCTAGTAAATCTCTTCTGAACCCTTTCCAAAGCTTCCCTCCATAACCAGGCAACATTCTAGTAAATCTCTTCTGAACCCTTTCCAAAGCTTCCACATTGTTCCTATAATACGGTGACCAGAACTGTACACAGTACTCCAAGTGCAGCTGCACCAGTTTTGTACAGCTGCAGCATGACCTTGTGGCTCCAAAACTCAATCTGTCTCAGCGTTTGGAACGCATTGCCAGCTGAGGTGGTAGAGGCAGGCACGGTAGATTCATTTAAGGTGCGTCTGGACAGATGCATGTGTAAGTGGGAAGCAGAGGGATACAAATGTTTAGGAGTTGACCGACAGGTTTAGACAGTACATTTGGATTGGCTCAGGCTTGGAGGGCCGAAGGGCCTCTTCTCGGGTTGTAAATTTTCTTGTATCAATAAAAGCTAATATATCGTGTGCCTTCTTAACAACCTTATCAAGCTGGGTGGCAACTTTCAGGGATATATGTATGTGGACACCGAATCTCTCTGCTCATCTAACCTTGACCTCCCTCCACCTATCGCATTTCCAATGCCCCTCCCCCCTACCTTTTATCTTAGCCTGCTGGACACACTTTTCTCATTCCTGAAGAAGGGCTTATGCCCGAAATGTCGATTCTCCTGTTCCTTGGATGCTGCCTGACCTGCTGCGCTTTTCCAGCAACACATTTTCAGTTCTACAACACTACCCAAGGTTCTACTTTTAATTGTATAAGTCCTGCCCTTATTTGTTTTACCAAAATGCAAATTCAATGCCTCACATTAATCCACCTTGGAGGATTCAGCTACAGTAATGCCTCTGAAGATCAAGGCCAGATGGTTAACTTCCCTTGTTGGAAATATCATTGCCTGGTCCTTCTGTGGTCTATGTCACTTACCACATTATTTTATCCATCACATCAGCCTGAATCCATCACATCATTATCTCGATGCTGCTGCAAGTGAGCTTTCAGTCTCAGTTCTTGCTGTTAAATGGGACACAAGAATTTCTGGATTGTTGCGATTGTTTGTTATAAGAACCAGGTAAATAATGCACCAAGAAAGAAAAGTTAAACAATGATCTGGGGAATAGGAAAATGTTATTCAGAGTGTTTGCAAATTATGTAGACTGTATGTATTCGGTTACTAACTCCCCTACTCTATGTTTAACCTCATACAAAACAAATCTTGCACCATTGTTCTTAACTTCGTGTCTAATTATAATAGCATACTTAATTGAATCTCAGTTATGTTTTACATTTCTTAGACTCTAAGATCATAGGATATAAGGACAGAATTAGGCCATTTAGTCCAGTATTCTGGCTGATATGTTTCTTAACCCCATTCTCCTGTCTTCTCCCCAAAACCCTTGATTCAATTATCAATCATGAACCTACCTATCTCTGTCTTATATACATTCATTGACCTGGCCTCCACAGCCTTCTGCAACAATGAGTTCCACAGGTTCACCACCCTCTGGCTGAAGAAATTCTTCTTCATCTCAGCTTTAAAGGGCCATCCCTTCACTCTGAAGCTGTGCCCTCAAGTCCTAGTCTCTCCTACTAATGGAAACATCATCCCCACATCCACTCTATCCAGGCCTCTCAGTATTCTGTAAGTTTTAACCTTAATACCCATCCCCTCGTCCTTCTAAACTCCATCCACTACAGACCCAGAATCCTCAACCACTCCTCATACCTTCAAGTCCTTCATACCTCGGATCATACCTCTCAACCACTTCCAAAGCCAGCACATCTTTCCTTAGATACAGGACTCAAAACTGCTCACACTATTCCAAACGTGGTCTGACCAGAGCCTTATACAGCCTCAGCAGCACATCCCTGCTCATGTATTCTAGTATTCTGTATTCTTGTATTGTTGCTATCCAGAATAAATACTAGCATTACATTTGCATTCCTAACTGCCAACTGAACTGTTGAAACTTGTCTAACACAAATATATTTCCCAGTTAGATAAGCACAATGGGCCTTTCTTGGATTTGCAGTTAGAAATGGTGAAACATTTAGTTTGACTTTTCTTGACAAAATTAAATCATTCAGTTCATGTCACTGAAAGAGCAGATTAAACAGCATCTCTGAGAAGAGATGGCTGATTTATAAGAAGAATTCCAACGTGGCCATCCTTCCAGCTATTTGGTCCCTTCTTTCCATATTACAGACATTACCAGCTTCTCAACTTACCACTTAGCCCTCTTGTAACTCTTGTTTTTAATTGAACAAGTTCTGTTTTGGAGTATTTTCTTGGCATTGCATATCATACCTACAATCAATACCAGGAATGATTTCTGAATGAGTAAAAATATCTTACATTGAGACTAAGCCGACTCCTCCACCTGTCTCAGAACTGACCTAACAGACCAAAAGTTCACAACAAGGCAGCAGTAGAAAAGGAAATTGTAGCTGAAATGATATGAAATGAAGACAAACAATTAACCATTCTGCAGATGGATGATCTTGCAACTCATTGCAACAAAGATTTAGGCCAATGGCTAAACTTTGCAGCCAAAAACTATGCACACATATTGTGATTCTTCTCAGTTACTGCCTATATGTGCAAGACATCAAGTATAAACGGCACTGGTGGAAAGTCAATACACGCATTTGTTATATATTAAGACTTTTGCATTTATGAATAGAGAAATTTAGCAATATACAGTCATTCAAATTATAGCTTACAATGTTGAAATAGTCATTATTTTAGCAGGACAGCTTCTACAGGACATAACTATAGCTTTTATATTGGTTATAGAATCATAGTCATGGAGATGTACAGCACGGAAACAGACCCTTCGGTCCAACTCATCCATGCCAACCAGATATCCCAACCTAACCTAGTCCCACCTGCCAGCACCTGGCCTATATCCCTTCAAATCCTTCCTATTCACCTATCCTTCCTGATGCTTTTTAAATGTTGCACTAGCCTCCACCACTTTCTCTGGCAGCCCATTCCATACACGTACCACCCTCTGCATGAAAAAGTTGCCTCTTAGGTTTCTTTTATATCTTTCTCCTCTCACCCTAAACCTATGCCCTCTAGTTCTGGACTACCCCACCCAAGGGAAGAGACTTTGTCTGTGTACCCTATCCATGCCCCTCATGATTTTAAAAACCTCTATAAGGTCACCCCTCAGCCTCTGATGCTCCAGGGAAAACAGTCCCAGCCTGTTCAACCTCTCCATACAGCTCAAATTCCCCAACCTTGGCAAATTCCCCAACCTTCTCAACCCTTTCAAGTTTCACAACATCTTTCCGATAGGAAGAAGACCAGAATTGCATGCAGTATTCCAAGGTTGGAATTGGAAAATCTGATACATTTGAAAGCTGTTTCACTTGAAGTTGTGCTTTTCAGAAATATAAACTTTAAGCAAGGGGTTACTGCCTTTCAGAGTCTGGGGTCAAGGCAATGAGAGCTTTTGCCCGAAACGTCGATTTCGAAGCTCCTCGGATGCTGCCTGAATTGCTGTGCTCTTCCAGCACCACTGATCCAGCAATGAGAGGTACGGCTGTCAACAATTTAGCAAATAAACATGCTGAGAAGGCCACAGCTGGAAGACTGACACAGAACAAAA
The DNA here is from genome assembly GCF_004010195.1 of Chiloscyllium plagiosum. NCBI lineage: Eukaryota > Metazoa > Chordata > Chondrichthyes > Orectolobiformes > Hemiscylliidae > Chiloscyllium > Chiloscyllium plagiosum. The sequence continues at coordinate 45,331,560 of NC_057732.1, read as the reverse complement.
CGAAGGGTTTAATCTTAAATCAATGAGTCTGTACGGACTGGTTCCCACTGGGGGATTGACAGGGAAAAAGTTCCCTCACCAGCAGTGTCCTTCCAGCTACACTTTGGCTGGTTTCAGGCCTTGGAATGGCACATTTGCAGCGGACAGGAGCTGTGGGAGCAATAATAATGATTGGCGCCAACTTCACATCATAAAGAGTAGTCTTGGTTCAGCCATTCGAGAACATGATCACCAGCTTTCATCTACCAGGCTGCTGCTGTCCAGGCCAAAACACCATTCCAGCAGTCGTGATTTTTAAATGTTTCTTGTAAATGAGATTATGATGTCTCGGCAAGCAAAGAACTGTATCAGCTCTCATTCTTGATTTTACAATCTAATTTACAGCTTCAAAACTTAGCATCTCAGCAAGGATTTAATACAAGACAGAGAAGGAAAAGTGAATTTATTTCTTTATTTTATGGTCTGGTTCGCACTGATCCAAAGGCATGTTTTTCATGCAGGTCATACAATAAGGACAGTTGGATTCATATTTAATGTCTTTTGAAAATACAGATTGGGTTTTAGGGTCCCTGTGGAGGACAATATTAATTGCACATCTCCAGATGCCCTAATGAAGGTGGTGGTAAGTTTTCTCCTTGAATAGTTGCAGATCTTGTGGAAGCTCTCACTAGGGAAAACGAAAGGGAAGTTCCCACTGAAAGCTGTTGGCTGTTGATTCATGGATACTTTCCTCTCTTCACCCTACCAAAGTACTGAAAATTTATGTATGATTCTGGTCCATTGAATGGACACAGCCACATCACGTTAATGACACAGCATGGCAACTACTTCTGGGTACTGTAGTCATGGTTAGACATTTCATGTATTCTGGTCAAAATTGGACACCATCGCAAAACTTGAGCAGCAAAATAACAACAATATTTCGTATTTATATATCATGATGAAATGTCCCACGGCACTTCACAAGAGCACATTTGACACCAAACTATATACAACACCAGAAGAAGACAAACCAACAGCATGGCCAAATAGGCATGCTTTAAGGAGAATTCTAATAGAGAAGCAACATGACAAGCATTGTTCTTACACATAGCGAGAGCATTAGACACATTCAGCTTCTTTTTCTTTCTCCCTCCTTCCCCTGGGGGCCATTTTTGTGGACTGTTGGACATTTTATGCTATTGCTATTTTCACATTATTATAACAGTCCATTTTGTTTTTAATCAGCATGAGATCTCAAAACAAATCGCAGTCCATAGTGGAGCACTCTGCCAGATTTAAATAGAATGGAAGACAATGAGGCAAGTTCCATTAAAGCGATTAATTAGGACCAAATCTAGGTTTTATAAATGAGGGCAGTACTTAACCAAGATCTTAAGAGGATGCTATTCTATCATGCAAGATGGCATCAAGTTAGCACAGTCACACATTAAGTGCATAATATTGTATTTTGATGCAATTGGTGACATGCCTTAAGAAAAGAGAGTTTTAGCAAAAGGAATAATAAAGAAAATGACACTGAGTGAAAATATTGGACATGAAGATCTCTGGATTGATTAAACCATTATTCTAGCCATAATATATTCAAGAAAAATCATAGTGAAGAAGCACAAATGAAAATTACATGGAATATAGAGCCAATACAAATCCCTTACTGTCTTTATACCAGCCACCTTTTGTGTGTATGCGTGTGTGTGTGTGTATATACGTATGTTTGAATGTGTATGCGTATGTGCCATATGTGTGATAGTTTATGCGTGTGAGAAGAGTGTGTGTGCAAGGGTTTGAGCATGTCTGAGTGTGTGTGGCTGTGAATGTGGATGAGAGCATGTGAGAGTGTATGAGAGTGTGTAGAAGCGTCTGTGTGCGTGTGGTGTGTCTATCTGTGCATGTATGTGTGTGAGTGTGTGCATTTATGTGTGGATGTGTGTGTATGAGAGATTGTGTGTGTATATAAATGTGTGTGTGATTATGTGTATGTGCATTTGTGTGGATGTGTGTGTATGTGTGTGAGAGAGTGTGAGTGTGAGTGTGTGTGCGAGTGTGAGTATGAGTACATGTTGATGAGTATTGGCTGAGTGTTGTTGAGTGTGTGAGTATGGGCACATGTGGGTGGGTGGGAATATGTGTCACTGAGTGTATGGGACCACGTGGATGTGTGAGGACGTGTTTGGAGGTGGTTGTGGTTGTGGGTGTGGGTGTGGGGTCTGATTGTGAATACTTACGACAGTGTTTTTGCTTTAGGATCAGAAGCTGGGCCAACAATTGATCCTTACATTAACATGACAAAGAAATCTTGTTGTGTAGAAGTTGTCAACAATATTCAGTATTGTATTGCAGTAATTACTAATTATTACATGTCAAAGTAACTAATTGTATGGTTGTGAAAGATGTGAAAACGTACTAAATAAATGCAAATCTGTCTGCTTTCAATGACAAAAAGTTCACAGCACAAAAATGTGACGAGAGATGAAATCAGCATAACTTTTCCCAGGTAATCAAAGTCTGTCTTTGTGTTGTTCAGGCCAGTTTAATGGGTGTCTTCCATTTAAATAAAGTCTGTTAACAAAACAGATTTGAGGGCGTGCATCTCAAATTTCCAAGAAAAGAATTTAGGACTGAGAAAATTAAACCCTTTATAAAAGGGAACAGGAGAAACTGGCTGCAAAATATATTTAACTTGTTCTTTTTCCAACATTTCGTAATCTTGACAGTATCTTGCACTGAACCCTTGACAGAATTATCTTCATTAACAAGCAACTAATAAACACAAACTTTTTTTGTTTGAAAGCTTGGTTCAGTTTGTTATGGTCTTGCCCCTGCATTAGAAAGAATAGGTTTGAGCCTCATAATAGGTTTTGAGCTGATGTTACACAGATGCTTTGTAGCTGGACTGAGACAGCATTGCTGCTCTGTCAGATATGATTAGACAGGAAAATAATGGCCTTGACTGATTATGAAAGTTAAAGAGCCCATTGCCACATTCAAACAGCAGCACAGTCTCTGGCACTGAGATGGTGGTTGTTTAGGTCAGTTGGCTGGATAGCTGGACTGTGATACAGAGCAATGTCCAAAGGGATGGAGTCAATTCTTACTCTAGTTTAGGATATCATTAAATTCTAACATCCCTTGCCTGAGGTGTGAAGAGCCTCTGGCTAAACTCACCATCAATTGACTCTCTTAATGGGAGAGTGGTCCTCTGGGACTATGATAACTTTGCTACCTAAAACTAAAGTCAATCTGACTTCTATTTACGGCATGTTCCTGCAGTAGAATTGATACTACAAGTCATCATGTGGTGTTCTTTGAGGCTTTTCAGTTGGTAATACATTAGGTATAAATGCAAATATTGTCAGTTCATTTGAAACTGAACTGAATCAACCATGCAAATATTGTACAGCAGGTCAGAAACTGGGGATACTGAAGGGCGTAACTCACTTCCTTATTCCCCAAAGTCTGTCCACCATCTACAAGGGCCGAGAGTGTGTTGCTGGAAAAGCTCAGCAGGTCAGGCAGCATTCGAGGAGCATGAGAATCTACATTTTGGGCACAAACGTCGATTCTCCTGCTCTCAGATGCTGCCTGACTGGCTGTGCTTTTCCAGCACCACGCTCTCAACTCTGATCTCAGCATCTGCAGTCCTCACCCTCTCCCACCATCTACAAGGCTTAAATCAGGAGTGTCATGGAATAATTCCCACTGGCCTGGATGGGTGCAACTCCAACACCATCCAGGACAAAGCAGCCCGCTTGACAGGCACCACATCTACCACCTTCAACATTCACCCCTTTTACCAGCAGGGGAGGAACTCTCAGGATCCAGACTTTTGGGTAGGATGAGGGTTGAAGCTGCTCTGAGACCTGACAGTATTGAAGGGGAGGTTGGCAAGTTCCTGGATGATCGCAAACTTGCATGAAAGGTAATGCTGGGGTGAGGGGGGGGAAACCTATACTTGAACACCCTGCTTCAATTCCAAGGTTACAAGGTGGGATACAGCCCCTTGGAATAACCACAAATCAGCCCCATGAACCTGCCACATCTGACACATGGATAGGAACTCCTTATAGGAACAAATCATAGCTTTTACTTCAGGAGGCTGTCGCCACACACACACCTTGGAGGTAGGAGAGATTAAAGTGAATGTTGCTTGAGGTTGGTTTGCTTCCAACAGTCTCTGTGGTAACAGAGGTCATATTCAAGTCAACTGTAATTCGTTTCAAAAATGCAATAAACATCATGTTGTTTATTCAACAAGATTTCCTAGTTCGACCAGAGAGATGGAAAGGAGAAACTGAGGGCTGCAGATGCTGGAGATCAGAGTCGAGAAGTATGCTGCTGGAAAAGCACAGCGGGTCAGGTAGCATCCAAGGTGCTGGGGAATTGACGTTTTGAGCATAAATCCTTCATCAGGAATGAGGCTGCATCATTCCTGCTGAAGAGCTTATGCTCGAAACGTCGATTCTCCTGCTCCTCGGATGCTGCCTGACCCGTTGTGCTTTTCCAGTGTCACACTCTCGACACAGAAAGGTGGAAAACCTACACCACTTGGAGTTTAAATGAACCCACTCACAAGACTCAAAACTCAGAATGTAAGACCAAAATACAGGACAGGACAGGTTAAAGACAACAGGCTGGTTACACTGTCTACCACCAACACACAGTAGCAGCAACGTGTACATCATCTACAAGATGGACTGTGACAGCTGAACAAACCTATATCAATCCTCCAAACCTATGATCTGTACTACATAGAAGGACAGAGGCAACAGATACATGGGAACACCACCGCATGTAATGTCCCTTCCAAGCCACACACTTGGAAATATGTCGTCATTCCTTCATTGTCACTGGTCTAAACCCTGAAACTCCCTCCCTAACAGCACTGAGAGAGTACTACACCCCAAGGAATGCAGCAAAAGTAAAAGGCAGACCACTAACATCTTTGGCATGCAATTGCAGATGGGCAACAAATGCTGGACTAGACAACAATACTCCTATCCCAAGAACAACTAACTAAAAATTGGCTTGCCTTATCCGAATACAATGGGCTCAATTTAAATAATTATTCAATCTGAGGTTTAACTGCAGAATAGAATTTATATGCAGGTTCTGAATTATTTTCCTTTCTCAGTCTACTATAGCCGATGTCATGGTTAAAATCAACTAGGCAAACATGAGGACTGCAGATGCTTGAAACCAGAGTTTAGATCAGAGTGGTGCTGGAAAAGCACAGCAGGTCAGGCAGCATTCGAGGAGCAGGAAAATCGACGTTTCGGGCAAAAGCCCTTCATCAGGAATACAGGTAGGAAGCCTCCAGGGTGGAGAGACAAATGGGGGTGTGGGGGTGGGGGGTAGGCTTGTGGGGCTGGGGAGAAGGTAGCAAAGAATACAATAGGTGAATGGGGGTGGGGATGGAGGTGATAGGTCAGAGGGGAGGGTGGGGGAAGATAGCAAAGAGTACAATAGGTGAATGGGGGTGGGGATGGAGATGATAGGTCAGAGAGGAGGGTGGAGCGGATAGGTGGGAAGGGAGATTGGCAGGTAGGACAGGTCATGAGGATGGTGCCTGGCCTGCTGTGCTTTTCCAGCACCACTCTGATCTAAAAGCTAATAGCCGATGTCATGAAAGTGTAAGGTTTTTATCTGGTATCATAGAATCCCTACAGTATGGAAACAGGCCCTTCGACTCAACAAGTCCATACTGACCCTCTGAAGAGTATCCCACCCAAACCCATTCCCCTACATTTACTCCAGCCTAATGCACCTAATCTACACATCCTTAAACACTACTGGCAAATTAACATGGCCAATTCATCTAACCTGCATATTTTTGGATTGCAGGAGGAAGCTGGAAACATGGAGGGAACCGACATAGAGAATGTGCAAACTCCACACAGACAGTCACCTGAGGCTGGTATCAAATCTGGGTACCTGGGACTGTGAGGCAGCAGTGCAAATCACTGAGCCGTCATAACTCGTTCCTCTCTTATGGGTCAAGCGTTATAGATTTATGCACGAGAATAGCAATTAACTACTTTTCTTATCATCAGTACTTTTTTTTAACAAACATTAAAACATAGAACTCAGTCTTTTACATCAAAAGGATTTTCCATGAAGTGTTAACCAAAAACAATACAAATCGGGTAACGTTATTGGGAAATAATCTCTGCTTGAATGTTTCTGTCATCACCAGAGATTTCAATCCCATATTTCCTGCTGTCAGATGTCTGCCCTTGAGCAGAATATTTGTTAAATGAAGCTATTTTTTCCACATTCCCTCCTCTTTTTTTGGAAACTCCCCACTTCACACAGCTGAGAAGTCTCAATCATTCCCACACTCTGACATGCAGTAGGAGTTTGAGTGACCTCTGGTGACCTGCCTGCATTCATTGTAAGGAAATGTTTGGTTCTCCCCATCCTTTCTGCTGAACAGTATCACTAGGAGTTTCACAGTTCACCATCCGAGAAGGAATCAGAGTCACAAATTCCTTCTCTTGGCACACCACGGCACCGTGCTACATAATTCAGTGTACTGCTCCTCAAAGTAAATCATTAGATAATTAAGTGTGCACACGTTCCATTGCAGGTGTGAACTCACAGACTGAGACCTTGAACCATGATCTCAACTGTCAACGTGGCAAACAGAAGCTTGGTGCGAAATTGGTTACTTAAAACGGAAAAAATTCCAATATCAAAGCAGTATTCACATTAAAGGAACTCTTGGACTCTACCGTCTGTTCTGAGGAAGGGTCACTCAACCTGAAACGTTAACTCTGATTTCACTCCACTGACGCTGCCAGATCTGCTGAGCTTTTCTAGTCATTTCTGTTTTTGTTTCTGATTTACAGCATCTGGAATTCTTACGGTTTTTAATCCATTTCCTCTACTGGGTGATTAATTCCAAATGGGGTCATAAATTCTCCTGGTTTTTTGCAGGTAAATAAACAACACACATTCACCTGAGGCTCAAAGTCCATCCTGATTCGATGACTCTTTGTTGATGGCTGCAGGAAGTTTTACTGTAAGAGGCTCTTCCAGATCACTTTTTTATTTGAAATGTGAACCAGTTGATACCAGTGGTGGTTAAGTGTATTTCTGAATAAATGTAATTAAACATTTCCAGTGATCTACTATAGCAATCAGCTGCTTCATATGTTACACTGCATTCAACATGAGAGTCTCTTCTTAGACAGATCCTCAGGATTGAAGCCAGATGGGGTTCCATTCTAGCTTGATGGATTAAGAGACAGCAGATAGATCTGCAGCCTCTACCATATAGAGTGGCGGTTAGTGCTTGAAGAGTTGAAGTGATGAGTTAGTTGGAGGTGTGTGAACTCACTGCAACACTTTGACTTCAAGTTCCTGACAAAGTCTTTTGATGTGCTCGGAACCTTCCTGATTGAACCTTCACCATTCCTGATAAAGGGTTTTTACCTGAAATGTTGATTTTCCTGCTCCTTGGATGCTGTCTGACCTGCTGTGTTTTTCCAGCACCACTCTAATGTTGACTGATCTCCGGCATCTGCAGTACCCACTTCCGCCTTCATCATTGCAGTCAATACAAAACAGGAACTCCCACAAGTCAATCGAGATATTTAATCTCCTCATGGAGGTTTTAAGGGCATCCCAAACACATTTTCACTATACTCCCGAGACTCTTCTGCAGCAACTGAATTCCAAACAAAATCAGGAGTCAGGCAGATGAACAACATATCCTGCCCAGCAGAGCTAGTAAGTGGCAGATACTTAAGAGTAAGCTCGTGTTTATTCTTAAACATTTTCATAGGACCTAAGAGGCAACTTTTTCATGCAGACAGTGGTGTGTGTATGGAATAAGCTGCCAGAGAAAGTGGTGGAGGCTGGTACAATAACAGTACTAAAAGGGTATCTGGATGGGTATATGAATAGGAAGGGTTTAAAGGGATATGGGCCAAGTGCTGACAAATGGGACTAGATAAAATTAGGATATCTCATTGTCATGGACGAGTTGGACCGAAGAGTCTGTTTCAGTGCTGTACATCTGTGTGGCTCTAACTGTTTCCTTTGAATGGCAGAGATTATAATAAAATTACACCAGGGATGAAGGATGTCTGGTGAAGAGAGTAAGGAAGCTATGACTGTTTTTCAAAGAGCAGAGAAAATTAAAAGGGGAGTTGTCAGAGGTGTTCAAGACTCTGAGGCATTTTGCTAGAGTAAGTTAGGAGAAATTGTTCCTTTCGTAAATGAGTCAGGAACAAAACATCATATATTTAAAACAGTTGACAAAAGAACCAGAAGGGAAATGAGGAATATTGTTTCTCACACAGAGGACTGTTAATGTTTTGAATGCATTACCTGAAAGGATGGTAGAAGGAACGTTTGAAGGGTCACTGGACTTGAAGAGAACTAAATGAACCACTTGGGCTGTAGAACTAAATTGGGCACAGATACTATGGGCCAAATGGCCTCCTTCTGTTTTGAAAGAGTGAGTTTGACACTTTGCAGTGATAAAACTAACTCTTACTGTTTTTGCAAGAAATTAACAATCATTCACTTGATTCCCCTATTAACTTATCTAAGTGTACGATAGCAACTCTGGCAGGGTAATCAAACATGAGGATGTAGTGTTGGAAAAGCTTAGCAGGTCAGGCAGCATTTAAGGAGCAGAAGAATCAATGTTTTGGGCATAAGCCCTTCCTGATGATTCAAATGGCTCAGTGGTTAGCTCTGCTGCCGCACAGTGCCAGGAACCTGGGTTTGATTCCTGCCTCGGGCGACTGATTGTGGTGTTTGCACATTGTCTGCATGGGTTCTGTCTGGGAGCTTGGGTTTCCTCCCACAATCCAAAGATGTGCATGTCAAATGAATTGGCCCATAGTGTTAGATGCATTGGTCAGGGGTAAATGTAGGGGAATCAGTTTCAATAGGTTACTCTTTGGAGAGTCAGTATGGACTTGTTGGGCCGAAAGGCCTGTTTCCATACTGCAGGGAATCTAATCTAAAAAAAAGTCTTTAAAAGGTGATGTGGATGCATATAAATATACCTTCAAATTTTAAGCAAAGGATGCTTTGCAAAGGGAAAGGCACCAGGTACAACAGCAACAGCAAGGAGCATTAAGCTTGGATGGAGTTACACAGTCTGGAAGTCTGTGGAAGTCTCTTCCACAGAGAGGTCACAAGCCCAGTTTGTGAGTGGGATAAGGTCATTACATTTTTGTACTGAGTGATGGAGAATTGGAGAGCTGGCCGAGAGATAATAGCCCATTGTTCCCTCTCTCTTTCTCTTTTTGCAACTCTTTGTAGAAACATGTATGAGCTGAAAACCCACCAAATAGTCATCTTGGCCATTCAGGGAGAATTTTCTTGGAATCTACACTATCATCTAATGCAAAGGGAATTTAGTTCAGCAACACCAGTTCCTGGAAGACATCTCAGTACCAGAATCTGTGTGCAGGATAACTCTGAAATCATCAGCTGGGACAATCAGTGACATTTCCTGTCTTCATGAGTTTGACTATTACTTTGCCAAAGTATTTTAAAGTTAGCAGTCTGCAGAGTTTCGTTTCCTTTGTTTACCCTCAGACTTGTGTGTGCGTGCGTGTGAGTGTGGGTTAGTATAAAGGGTAACTGTTATGTATATACATATACTGTACACATTTTCATAATTCAAGGCACTCATCAACAACCTTTGCTTCTTTGTTTGAACAAATTTATTTTTAGTAACAATCCAGTTCTAAACCTAGCTGATTTGTTCTTAACACTGAACCTGACTCTGCCTGAGATGTATACAACAGGCCATCCCTCCAATCTGAATTAATATTAAAATTTGCTGTGACTAGCAGGGAGGTGGGACTAGAGAAGGAAACTGACTCCTCCAACTTTGGCTGGAACAAGGAAGATAAGTCTTGCAGTTAAACAACATTCACATCATCAATGCATCCCAAGGCACTTTAAATTCAAGTATTTAATTCTTCTTTGACTTCTTATACTTTGGTAAAATAGATTTGGGCTCCATTTTACACTACCTGTAAATATTTCCTCACATTCATTCTTTGGCCTCCTTTTTTCAGTCCCTTCTGTGGATTGCCACCATGCTGTGTTGGAGAGACTGGAGTCTCCCATTGAGCTCAAGAGCTAAGCCATCAGGAGTAATCAACTCCTGGCAAGGCCACCCATAACAGTAAGGTCAGAGAGGAGGGACCACACAAAGCACAATCCAAAACAAGTCCTCACCGGTGATCCTAGCTGAAAATATTCGTGTGATATCAATGGCTAAGACAGTGGGATGTAGGAAGAATCCCCAGTTGTCGAGGTTTGCTTGCCACTAGAACTGGATCTACGTCCTGTCAAGGACCATGTTTCTGCTGACGTGCAACACTATTCCCACGGTAAAAAGGGTCCCACAGAAGCTGTCGACCTAGAGGGGGCCAAGGACTGCTCTCAGTTCCCAGAAACACCTGCCAAGTGTATGGTGGGAGACATGGCTCCTCAGCCACACATGGACCCACAGGACCCAGGATCAGTGACACGGAATTTCCAAGATGGACAATCATACTTGTTAGTGAATGATTGCTGACAATGATACTTTTTCAGTTATCCTTTGCACTTTCTGAATTTACTGAATTCTGTATCTATTTGCCATTTGCCATAAATCTCCTGTAATCTTGTTTGATTTAACCTTTGTTTCTTTGTCATCAAGGGAGCTGTAGCTATGGATCGCCTTTCTTTCCTGTTTTTAGTTGGTAACTGAAGTCTCTCAATCTTGAACAGCTCCTGTTGCTCAGAGCTCGATGGACTAACCTCCGAATGTACAAACATGCGCAGGAGATGGGCATTACCTCAGAACATATGAACATGGACAAGCCAGGGAGAAGACAATGCTTTAAACGTTTTGTTTCAATTGATCATCTGCTCAGATGCTTTCCCCAGGAATGCATCCAGCAGCTGTCTGGTTAGGTTCACTTATTAGGCAGTGTCACCTTCTTCCCGGAAGGTCGGCTATGATCAATCTCCCCTCTGTGCTGCCTCCACACACTCCACACTGCATCCTGTCCATATAACCATCATCTATGTTCCCCTCTGTTTTCCTCTCCTATGCTTTCCCCCAATTGTCACCTGAAGAAGGGCTTATGCCCGAAACGTCGATTCTCCTGTTCCTTGGATGCTGCCTGACCTGCTGTGCTTTTCCAGCAACACATTTCCAGCTCTGATCTCCAGCATCTGCAGACCTCACTTTCTCCCCAATTGTCACCCTCCAATAAGTGTCTCTGTCTCCCATCTGCTCTTTGACCAAAATACGGTTTAATTCTCTCTTTCATGTTACGCACTCATATCCTCTTTTTTTCCAACCATTTCCACCACTTCCTCACTAATCATTTTCTGTGGGTTATGTGGAACATATAGTCTCAAAAGATATCCTTTGTTGAACAGTAATAGTGAAATTATTGTTTTGTGCTTAATAGGTTAGTCTTAAAAGCACGTGGATTCAAAGCATTTTCCATCTAATATGTAACAATGTTGAAATCGTTATACAGTGGGAAGAATGACTTAATGTCCAGTCTGTCTGCAAAGGTGGTAATTTTTCCATGGACACCTGCTGTTATTAATGTATAAAGAGAGGTGTCTATTTGATTCATGCTGTTTGTTCCACTTTCAGCCTCAGACTTTGCGTCTATTTAGCATTTATATTGCTAAATTATTTAATAGATGCAAGCAATTTCTCTACACATGTGAGATTCTGCAATAACAGAGAAATATTCTAACTTTTGTTACATTGAGGTGAATTAGTAATGTGTCCTATTTTACAAAATAAGGAAATACTCTGGTTTTCGAGAACTACTGCATTACAAGAGAGAGCGGAAGTGAAACAGTGCAGATTGTCAAAGAACAGAAACCCAAAGCCAGGGGAAACATTACTACAGCAAACGAGATTAGAATGTTCCTAAGGAGTTCAAATTCTGTATAAACTGCAAAAGGACACTCCGATTTAAAATATAGTTCCCAAAAAAGGATTTTTGTATCGAAGAAAGAAATTGGAAATACTTTGTGATTTTTTCATGCCCTTCATGAACTTTTAACCCATTGATATATTTTAGAAGTGGTGTTAATGGTATTGGAAACATGGCAGTACAGAGAAAGATCCCACAATGACAAGGCACGGTGGCTCAAGGGTTAGCACTGCTGCCTCACAACACCAGGGACCTGGGGTTTGATTCCACCCTTGGGTGACTGTGTGGAGTATGTACATTCTCCCTGTGTATGCATGGGTGTCCTCTGGGTGGTCCACTTTCCTCCCACCATGTGCAGGTTAGGGTGGATTGGCCATGCTAAATTGCCCATAGTGTTCAGGGATGTGTCAGGTTAGGTGGATTAGCAAAGGGGAAAGGCAGAGTTACTGGAAGAGGGTGAGGGGGATGCTCTTTGGGGAGCTGGTGTGGACTTGATGAGCCAAATGGGAGAAAGTGAGGGCTGGAGATCAGAGCCCTGATGAAGGACTTATGCCTGAAACATTGATTCTCCTGCTCCTTGGATACTGGCTGTGCTTTTCCAGCACCACATTCTCAATTTGATGGGCAGAATGGCCTGCTTCCACACTGTAGGGATTGTATGATTCTACAAGATAAACAGCTATCGGTGACATTGATTCAGTGAGTGGTATTTGACAGAGGGCCGGGAGAACTCTAGTGCCCAGTTTCAAGTTGTTACAACTTGAATCTGGCATCACGGTTTAATTTTGAGAGAAGTGGAAATGTTAAGGCAATTACATTTAGTCCTTTGTTTAAGTATCCAGTAGCCTGAGGCTTTCTTTCAGAAGGTAGTGCACAGGCCAGTAACATGACACAGGGTTCTGACCTGCCTGGAGAAGGGCTAATGCCCGAAACGTCGATTCTCCTGTTCCCTGGATGCTGCCTGACCTGCTGCGCTTTTCCAGCAACACATTTCCATCTCTGACCTGCCTGGGACTAGTTAGCTTTTCAAACTGCTTTCCTGGTCTTGCACCGTGACAAACACCAATACAAATACTGCTGAGTTAGTGGTGGATTCCGTGTAAGGTTAACCCTACTCAGCTAATAAGCAATTGAAGGAACAGAAGCAAAAGTTGCTGGAAAAGCTCAGTGGGTTTGGCAGCATCTGTGCAGAGAAATCAGAGTTAATTTTTCGGGTCTGGTGAGGCTTTCTTTCAGAAGGTAGTGCACAGGCCAGTAACATGACACAGGGTTCTGACCTGCCTGGGACTAGTCAGCTTTTCAAACTGCTTTCCTGGTCTTGCACCGTGACAAACACCAATACAAATACTACTGAGTTAGTGGTGGATTCCGTGTAAGGTTAACCCTACTCAGCTAATAAGCAATTTGAAGGAACAGAAACAAAAGTTGCTGGAAAAGCTCAGTGGGTTTGGCAGCATCTGTGCAGAGAAATCAGAGTTAATTTTTCGGGTCTGGTGACCCTTCCTCAGAAGTGATGACAGCTAGGAAAATGTCGACTGATATGCAGAAGATAGGGTCCGGAGAGGGGGTAAGGAGTAAATGATGGGAATAGAGCCCAAAGACGGAGGAGAGAAAAGTTGGATGGACAAAGAAATGGATAACGACTGTTAATGGAGACCATTAGTGGCTAACAATAGGTAGCTTGTAATGGCAGATTATGTGATAACAAGGCCTGGTGTGTGGGGGTTGGGGTAAGGACTTGGTAGAGCTCATACCCTAAAGTTATTGAATTGAGTCCAGAAGGTTGCAGGGTCCCCAAGTGGAAAATGTCCTTCCTGCTCGCTCTGAGGTTCCCTGGAGCAATGCAGCAAGCCTGAGACAGAGATGTTGGCTGGGGAACAGGCTGGGGTGTTGAAGTGGCAGGCAACTAGAAGTTCAGGGGCTGTTATTGTGGACAGATAGCAGGTGTTCTGCACAGCAGTCACCCAGACAGTGATCCATTTCCCCAATGTAGAGGAGACCACAGTGTGAGCAGCGAATGCAGTCATCTAGATTGTGTGAAGTGCAGGTAAAGTGCTGCTTCACTTGGAAGGTGTGTTTCAGCCTTTAGATACTTGGTTTCATTTAGTAATTTGCAGCAGTGCAGCCCCATTGGGTTCCATTCTATTCCAACTTCAATTTGATAGATAAAGGGCTGGATGCAGTGGGCTTTGGGACCCCGTCAGAGGCTCCTGACCGTGAGCAAGGGGATCCTGGGACCTTCCTAGAGGGTTCCTCCCCATTGGCTGCCTTTGGATCTGTTGTTCCATTCGAAAGGGCAGACAGGCCGTTAATGAAGCTGGCCCAGCCAGGTTGGTAAAAACAACGACTGCAGATGCTGGAAACCAGATTCTGGATTAGTGGTGCTGGAAGAGCACAGCAGTTCAGGCAGCATCCAAGGAGCTTCGAAATCGACGTTTCGGGCAAAAGCCCTTCATCAGGATTAAAAGGGGCTGGCAGCTACTGCTCCACTAGGAGGAGCAGGCACTGCCAAGAGAGGCCAGTGACATCTCAATATGGCAAGTTGGTCCACACACCAACCAACAGATAATCAACATCCAGGCTCTAGAAAGGGTTAAGAAAAGATTTACAAGGATGTTGCCAGGATTGGAGGATTGGACCTATAGGGAGAGGTTGAATAAGCTGGGGCTGTTTTCCCTGGAGCGTCGGAGGTTGAGGGGTGACCTTATAGAGGTTTATAAGATCATGAGGGGCATGGATAGGATAAATAGACACAATCTTTCCCTGCGCTGGGGGAGTCCAGAACTAGAGGGCATAGGTTTAGGCTGAGAGGGGAAAGATATATAAAAGAGGCCGAAGGGGCAGCTTTGTCATGCAGAGGGTGGTACGTGTATGGAATGAGCTGCCAGAGGATGTGGTAGAGGATAAATCATTTGCAACATTAAAAAGGCGTCTGGATGGGTATATGAATAGGAAGGGTTTGGAGGGATATGGGCCGGGTGCTGGCAGGGGGACTAGATTGGGTTGGGATATCTGGTCGGCATGGACGAGTTGGACCGAAGGGTCAGTTTCCATGCTGCACATCACTATGACTCTATGTTAGGTGAAAGGGAGACCTCATGGGGATCTGTCTCAGCTGCAACTGTGTTTGTCTATAATAGTATGCCTTTCCGGGAGGCACAAAGTCTCCCTCTCCGATGAAATCCCATTCCAACCTCATTCCCCCGACACCTCACCCCACCAGCACTGACCCTGTCACAGAGAGCCTGCCCCCAGAGAGCTAAGTGAAGCTGGCTATGATGTTATGAAAGGGCCTCTCTGTCATTGTCCTGACAGTGGACAGGTACAAACTGCCTGCAAATGGTGCTTTAATACTGGTCATTGGCAGTCTGCCAAAGATGCTCTTGCCAGCATTTC
Source organism: Chiloscyllium plagiosum (assembly GCF_004010195.1). Classification (NCBI taxonomy): domain Eukaryota; kingdom Metazoa; phylum Chordata; class Chondrichthyes; order Orectolobiformes; family Hemiscylliidae; genus Chiloscyllium; species Chiloscyllium plagiosum. Next base: position 45,316,237 of record NC_057732.1, on the reverse strand, counting down.
CCTGGGAGCATACTTCACTGACAGTGGAAAATGGGTAAAAAAAAAGCTCAACTCAAAACTTCCCACCCCTGTCAGTGCTTTGATATTCTGAGGATGACAGTCCCTCCTTTCCATAACAAAGATACAGTTTCCACTTATATAGGCATGTAATTTTCCACTGAGTAGCAAGGAACTGAAGGTCAAATTTCCAAAGCCAAATAAAACATATCTTCAACTTATCTTCTTGAAATAGTTTCTTGTTTTTTTGTTCTAAATTTCCTGGGACCCACCCTCTATCCTGTGAAAAACATCAGCATTTGATTGGATAAATAACAACCGCACGTCCCAATTTTATTTCAAGCAATTGCGTGACCGGTCAGTAATGATGGCTCTACTCATAGACACAGCTCGTTCAATCCTGTTAACACATCAAGTTGGGCTTAACTGAAGGACGAGTTAGTTTAACCATGATCAACATTCCCTCTAATTTTTTTTCTCTCACTGTGTATATCCCAGTGATCTGTGCGTGGTAATGGCCTCTGGAAGGGGAAACCAATGCGTTGGCACACAATTGGTGTGCGCAGATCCTCCCAGGAAGCCCTGCAGCTTTGAGGGAATATCGACCATAACAATAACATGGAAGTAGGCAGATGTTTGGATTAAAATACAGTCATGCACTCGACTCTTGGAATCTACCACAACACACACAGACAACTTAAATGACACTGCAAAAAAGTAATTAATACTGCTATGCTGTACATTCAAAACACCAGGCATTAAACTTGCTTGCAGCATAAATAGAGCTAAAGTTGATAAAATAATCTTGATCAGTGCTATTCATTTTACAGATATTTGGTAAACAGTCATGATCACAAACTGAATATCTAATCATTACATCTGGATTTCTCAATGACCAGTTTTATTTGGCATGTACGTGAATCTCTATAGACACTGCATTTCAAATACATAAGCAAACAGAAGCAAATCATTTGGCCAAATCAGTTGGCTATTTTTCCAATTGGAAATCCCATCTTTCCTCATCTAAATCAATTATCATAATTTTCTCCTTGTTTCTCTCTCATCTGCATGTCTGGACTCCCCATAAGTGTATCTGTATTCTGCACTTCTCAACCATTCCTTGTCATTGCCAGTTCCATGATCTCACCACTTCTTGAAATTTGTTCTAAATTCCCTCTGGTGACTAACGTGTAGTGATGGATGCTGTACTCTTTCCCACGACTGGATAACCATAAATGGGACATAAACAAAACTTGCTGGAGAAACTCAGCAGGTCTGGCATCATCTGTGTAGAGAGAAAGCAGACTTAATGTTTTGAGTCCAGTCGCCCTTCTTCAAAACGCCATTTTCTCTCTGCAGATGCTGCCAGATCTGTTGAGTTTTTCCAGAAATTTTGTTATAGAATTCCAGCATCCACAGTACTTTGTTTTATCTCAGTCATAAACTGGACAACCCAAGCTTCAGATCCAGCAGTGAGATACGGCCTTCCCCCTTCTCTGGGTTACCAGGGGATTGACAGGAATGGCGGTTGCTTCAATGGCGGTATGGTTAGCCTGTGTGGGTCTCCAGGATCAGACTGTACGGGGAAAGCATGGCAAAAGGGAGGAGATTGGTCCCAGCATGGCTAAGCATCTTTCAAACACTGTAACATTTAACTCTGAGCTTTATTTCTTTTTTGTTTACTTTACACTAAGAATTACTGTAATGTTTAAGTTTTAACTTTGTTCTTTCTTTCTACATTGTTCTCAAGATTCTGTAACTAGGTACTTGTACCTAAAATGGCATCTTGGGTGACATGGTGGCTCAGTGGTTAGCACTGCTGCCTCAAAGCGCTAGGGACCCAGGTTCAATTCCTCCCTTGGGCGACAGTCTGTGTGAAGTTTGCACTATTCCCTGTGTCTGTGTGGATTTCCTCTAGGTGCTCTGGTTTCCTCCCACAGTCCAAAGATGTACTGGTCAGCTGAATTGGTCATACTAAATTGCCCATAGTGTTAGGGGAAAGTGTCGGCATGGGTTACCCTTCAGAGGGTTGGTGTGGATTTATCGGACCAAATAGCCTATTTCCATCCTGTAGGCACGATATACACGTTTCACTGTACTTGAGTACACATGACAATAAAATCTAAATATAAACCAATCAGTCCAATGTTTATATAAGTAATTCTATTCTCATTATCCAGAGAGAAAAGTCATTTTAAAAAAAGTCAGTAATACTTGGAGGTTGATGTACTGTTCATACTGGAGCACTGCTTTAAGATATACAAGATAAATCGGATCAGTGTGTCTCATTCGCAAGTCGTACTGGTTTTCTCCCTCTGGTTAGTGGTGGTTTCATTTCTTGGAGGTGGCCATGGCAGTGCAAACAGTTGTCCCAACATCTTGCTGAAAAACCTCCCCACCCCCCCTTACTTCCTGCTTGTTATAGTACAGCTGCTTCTGCCACCAGGATGATGAATGCTCCCTTTGCGACCTGAACAAAGGTTGATTTTAACGACAGGTGGTACTTGAATCTAGTTCGAGAGTTCCCAGTACCTCTTGTGTTTAACTCTGGAATGCGGGAACACACATAGAAACTTGACAGATTTCAAGCTGCTCCACCCTGTAATTAGAAGTGTAATTAATAGCTTAACAACTGTGGTGGTAACCAGTTATACCAACCATTCATTGAGATTACAAAATACAATTAAGCACATTCATTTGAAATTGATTTTATCGCCGCAAAAGCTTCTTTTTTCTTTTACTCCCAGTTATAAATACATTTAATAAACTCCAGGTTTACATCTATAACAGTACCATTGTGCAGGTGATGCCTTCTATTTTTATAAGCAATAAAACACAGTTAACCACAAGACAGCATTTCAGAACATTCTGTACAGCAATTATATAAACTTGGCCTTTGTTTAAAGCTGCCAAGTTTCCATCCAATACCTCCAAATGGAAATGTTGATCATAACCGGTAATAAAATAAAACTGAATAAAGAATATTAGACAGGCTATTTCTTTCATTCCAAAATGCAAATTGAGATTCTCTCCCTGGGAAACCTGTGTCAGTTATCAATAATATGTTTATTGTATTGTTAAGGCTCACATCGAGATTTGCTTAGACATAGACTTAGTTCCTTCAGTCCTGGGTGAGACAATGGCAGCAAAACTCTGCCATTGGCCTCAGTCTATCACGGTCTCTGTTATCCCAACCCAGATGGTGCCTGGTCTAGGATGTACCGCACCAAGTTCTACATTGGTCAGCGGTCAGTCTCATTTTCTTGCTGAAAATGTGTTGCTGGAAAAGCGCAGCAAGTCAGGCAGCATTCAAGGAGCAGGAGAATCAACGTTTCGGGCATAAGCCCTTCTTCAGGAACCTTGGGCTCATGCCCGAAACGTCGATTCTCCTGCTCCTTGGATGCTGCCTGACCTGCTGCGCTTTTCCAGCAACACATTTTCAGCTCTGATCTCCAGCATCTGCAGTCCTCACTTTCTCCTCCAGTCTCATTTTCTTGCCCCATTTGACAGTGAGCACTCTACCTTCACTCTGACAGGGAAGTGAGATGTATGTCCTGTCAGTCTCAGTGTCACAATGTCTTGCAGGCACCTCTGTGCAATCCCATCAGCAGTTCTTCATTAGTGATGTTCTCTCTCCAAGTGACACCCAGTATTTACGTAGGCAAAGCTGCTGGAAGATGTCCAAACCTATCCACCACCATAAATGCTGGGGTCACAGGTCAGAACCTGCGAACTCTGGACCAAACAACTCGCCTTTTGACCTTCCAAAATCTTTCCACTACCTCGAACTCCTAAGCATATAATACTTTCTCATGAGTCAATTGAGAACAGCTCCACGAAGTTCAATATGATCCAGGACTGAGCAATTTTGATCAGCCACCTTTCCAACACCTGAAACAAATGCAGAGAATGCTGGAGAAACTCAGTAGACACAGCAGTTCCTATGAAGAGAGATGAAAATGATCAAGGTCCCATTGTGCTCTGAGATAATCTTCTTCGCTGTCTACCACACCACCTATTTTGGTGTCATTTGTAAACTTACTAACCAGGCTTCCTATATTCACATCCAGATCACTTATCAAAACCCATGTTAAGTAGTAATGATCACAAACTGAATATCTAATTATTATATCAGGGTTTCTCAATGACTGGTTTTCTGGTGTGCACATGTATCTTCATCGACTTTAGTTCTATATAGTTATCGACTATTGTGTGTATAGGTCTGAGGAAGAGTCATAGCCATCACAAAACTTTAACTCTGATTTGTTCTACTAATGCTGCCAGACATTTCTCCAGTGTTCTGTGTTAGATTTCCAATACCCTCAGTGTTTTGCCTCTAGCCACCAGCTGTAGCACCAACATATGCACTGCAATAATGTTCCAAGGATTCTTCAAGTGTCACCTCACAAATCCACAAAGAATGACAACAGCAATGGGAGCATGGAGATATCGCCACATGTAAGAATTCCTCCTGTTCACACATCATCCTGCCCTCTTCATCGTGCCTGGGTCAAAATTCTTCAACTTCCTACCCAACAAGCACTGGGCTGTGTCCCTACTCGGCAGAGACTGCAGCAGTTCAAGAATGCAGCTTACATTATAAGGCCCAATTGAGAGTGTGAGAAATGCTGGCCTTGCTGTTGATGCTCATACCCCTCAAGTTATAATTAAAAAACAAAATGGGGAAATTGACTGAATGTGTTTATTGATTGATAAGACTTTTTTTGTTGTTGGAAATACCAAGTGATACTTTGATTGCTCAGTTTGATGTTTGGTCAGGTATCTCAGTTGTTGTTTGGTTAACTTTCATTTCTTTTCCATTCGGTTTTTCACCTTCTCTCCTGAAGGCTCTGAATTGAGTTAGAACTTACTTCTGAGCTGAAAATGTGTTGCTGGAAAAGAGCAGCAGGTCAGGCAGCATCCAAGGAACAGGAGAATCGACGTTTCGGGCATAAGCCCTTCTTCAGGGCTTATGCCCGAAACGTCGATTCTCCTGTTCCCTGGATGCTGCCTGACCTGCTGCGCTTTTCCAGCAACACATTTTCAGCTCTGATCTCCAGCATCTGCAGACCTCACTTTCTCCTCTTAGAACTTACTTCTACAGGCAATGAATAGCCATCATGTACCTGTCTAAGTGACCATTCCTCGTGTGTGATCCAGGATAGTTGAGTATTAGGTAGGAACCCAATCGCATTTTCACCTAATATCCCGCCAAATGCAGTTTCCATTGCAGTTCAACAAAATAACAATTAGAAACTGAAAGTCTGGCTGAACTTTTAAAGTTGAATAAACTTGCACTAAAGAATAAATCCTGAAAGTGTTAATCTACCTTTTGACATCCAGACATTGACAGACTTGGTCCTTCCAACAATTTTTTTCTCTTTTCCCTCACAGCCCATTTACACATTGACGTTAACAATTATGCTGACACCTGGGGGTTTATTACCACCCCTGCCCCCCAGACCTACATCTGACCTTTCCCTGTTCATTCCTGCTCTGGGCACCAAGGGGACAAGTTACTGCAAGAACATTTGTTCGCTGTGGTCTATATTGTCTGCAAACACAGTTTTGCATCTATGTCGTACCAATAAAGAGCACCCTGAGGACACACGCACAGACACTCCCACAGACGCATACACTCATGCAGACCCTTTGTCATATGCTCACACATACACACGCACACTCACGCACACACCCTCTCAAAAACTTATACCCCTTTACACTCATACTCACACACATATAAGTTTGTGGGGTGAATTTGTACTTGCAGAGTTACATTTTATTTTGCTCAAAAACTGTATGAATCCATATAAGATTAGGTAAATCACATTTTTAGACATAGAATCAGTCTGAACATTGGGGCACAGACAGTCTCACACAGGGGACCTCACACCTTCAATGCATTATCTGGGCTGACATGATACCTATTGTTAAAGTTCACTTGAGAATATAACTTTAAGAAAGTTCTGGGATTTACATATGAAAGAATTGAAACCAACATGCCCATTCTGAAAGATGAGAGACTTAACAAACAATCCAGGTCTTTTTCAATATATAATTTCAGTTAAATCACACTGTAAACTTTTGCTATAAATTCTTTGTCCTACTATCTTATACTCCACAACCACCTGATGAAGGAGCAGCACTCCAAAAGCTAGTGTTTCCAAATAAACCTGTTGGACTATAGCCTGGTGTTGTGTGATATTTAACTTTGTGCAGCCCAGTCCAACATCGGCACCTCTAAATCATAACATTTATCGGAATACATCTAAGAAGGTTTGATGGTTTTATTTCCACAGGAAGCTGAGTAGTTTACATAGTTTCAATAACTGGACACATTGGCCATGGTGTGTGATGGGATTGATTCCTTGATTGATATTATAAACTCCCTTCTGTTTTATTTCTCCTCTCTATCACATATAAATACCCTATCAGGAGGAAGGTTAAGCTATCAATTCTGCCCATCTTTCAGCTTGGTCTGGTGACATCCTTACCCTCAACTCACTTATTTTACTCCTCAGGCTCCTCCCATTAAAATATATTCCATTTAGCATTGCTAAACTCACTTCTTTCCTTTCTAAACTTTCTTCCCTCTGCCTTTCATAGTCACTTACAATCACTTTAATTTCTAATTCTATTCCAGCTTCTCTCCCCTCTGAACTCCTTGTCAGGATGCCAACACCTTGCAATGATTAAATTAACCCCAGTGACAACTCTCCCTGCAAAGATGGTGGCCCCATTTCTGTTCAGATGCAACGCATCCAACTTGTACAAACCCCACCTTGCACAGAAATCCTCAAACTGCCTGCACCAGCTCTCAGTCACATAGTCATCTATGCCATTTCTGATGAAGGGCTCATGCCCAAAACATTGATTTTCCTGCTTGTCGGATGCTGCCTGACCTGTTGTGCTTTTCTAGCACCACACTTTTGACCATCTATGCTATCATTCTATTCCTATACTCACTAGTGCATGGCACAGCAAGTAATCTTTGAATTTCTACTTTTCAATGTCTTACTTAATTCCCTAAAGTCTGCTCTCCCATTGCATATTAAACAATGTGCCTTCCATTTCTGACCATATTTCATGTGAAAAGTCGATAAGGTGTGGTGCTGGAAAAAGCACAGCAGGTCAGGCAGCATCTGAGGAGCAAGATGAGCCCTGATGAAGGGTTATGCCCGAAACATCGACTCTCCTGCTCCTTGGATGCTGCCTGACTTGCTTTGTTTTTCCAGTGCCGCACATCATCGATTCTGACTTCTCCGGCATCTTCAGTCCTCACTATCTCCACATTTATGTGAGAACAGATTTTCTTCATGTGACCCTTGCTTCTCCAGCCTGACTGCTCAGTACATGATGGCTGAATGACCTCCTCAAGTGCCATAGTCATTCGGTGATTCTGTCATTACATTTGCGGTCACAGGCAACCCAACCTCATTTGATGTTTCGGGCAGTCTAGGGGATGCAAAGAAAGTTTCTGGAGTTTGTTCACAAATCAATTTGTACGCAAGTCAGAAAGCTGTTTGTAAGTACAAGAAATGTTTGTTTCTTTTAATTCGTGTCAGATCTTTAATGAGATCATGTTTGTATGCATGAGGGTCTGTAAGATGGATGTCCATAAATTGAGAATTCTTTTGTACATCCGTACCATGGTGTCCACAAGCAGAGAAGATGCATTGTCTGCCATCACACCTCAGTCCTTCCATATGATGGGCATTGCTGGGGTTGGGTGGCATGGTGGCTCGGTGGTTAGCAATGTTGCCTCACAGCACCAGAGTCCCATACTAAATTGCCATACTAAATTGCCCATAGTGTTAGGTGCATTAATCAGAGGGAAATGGGTCTGGGTGGGTTACTCTTCAGAGGGTTGCTGTGGACTGGTTGGGTCAAAGGGTCTGTTTCCACACAGTAGGGAATCTAATCAAACCCTCCACCCCCCCACCCCAATCCTCTGAAATGGGGAAGCCAGATGTGGCAGGTTAATTTTATACCTCTCCTCAAAATTGGTGCAACAAATAAAAACAAATGCAAGTTCTTTAAATGGGTGCAATGAAAAACAAATTCAACCTTTCTAAAGCCTCTGTATACCTCCTGAGATCCTTATTTATCTCCAAGCCTCCTGTGTAAGCTTTTGAGTTCCACTTTATCACTGTATAAGGAAATATGATTGGGCCAGGAGATATGCTGCACTGAATGATGTGACAGGGGTTCAATAAATATCAGATCTGGATTTTCTTCTTTTTTTCAACCCAATGTAAAATGATGAAGTTGTGGGATTCTAAGACACCAAACAGGAACAATCAGATAAAAGGAGAAAGTGAGGACTGCAGATGCTGGACATCGGAATCGATCACATAATCAGATAAAAGCATGGTCAACTCATCAAACCCGACTTATCTTAAATCTACCCGATGATTCAATGATTTAAGCAATTCCATTACCATCTGTGCGCAAATGGACAGCCAAAACTGGCTTTTCAGGGTGAGTTTACTTTGCATGTATAATATTTGTGTGGACCATTTTCTGTTTTGCCATTAAGCTAAATTAGAAATTTGAGTAACAATGGAGAGCGAGAGCCCTCAGAGAGAATTCATCACACTGTTTGATTTCACACAACCTGGAGGCTAAAAGCCATTGCAGCGTCAAGTGTGGACCCATGGGCACTGCATGCATGGCCACCTTTTATTTAAGTACTTAGAGTGTGTGGAGCCTATCCAGTTTCTGCTGCTGGGATCCTGAAGGTGTGGACAGGACTCTGAGGGAATGATCTTCAAACTGAAGTGATTTCTAAAACTCACTGTCAAGCTTCACAGTGAGGAACAACTGGGAGGCAATGATGCTGGTGGAACTACAACTTAATGTGAGGCCAACAACATGTAAAGCCGATGGGAAGAGACAAAGTTGAAAATAAAATGATGCAGAAAATAAAGAAACTAAGTTTTTGCAAAAGAAGATTTGGCTGCAGATTTTGGAACTCTAAGACACTTGCATATGCACAGTGACATGGGGTTTAGGTCAATTTTGAACATGTAATGTATTTTTTTATCTTTGTACAGATCATCTGTATGAACTTTAACCATTGTTGAAGATAAAAATTGCGATAAAAATTGGATGGGGTAGCAAAATCTGCACAGCTGCAGTTAAAGGCACATAAAGTTCATCAGGAATCGGAATACACAGGCGTAAGATAATTGGCAAAGAAGCAAAGAGAGATAACATGCCCCTTTTTTCTCACTCAGGGTGTTATGAAAGGAATGGAATTCCGGAAAGGAAGCAGGAAGCAGATTTAATAGTTGTTTAGAAAAGGAATTGGAGTTGAAACAGAAATATTTGATTTGATGTGGTTTATTTATTGTCACAGGTATCTTGTTACAAAATTCAGTGAAGTGTATTGTACGGGGTCACCGCTCTCTAGTGCTACCTTAAAACCCAGAAAATGCAAACCAAAACATAGAATATAAAGGCAGATAAATGAAGAAATAAAGAAAAGATGTTCAGTTTTACAGTTGTTGTTGTTAAGTACTCCACCATTGGCCATGAGCCTGGTGGCTAGGCATGAAATCCATTTGTCTCATCGGCTGGAATGAAAGTTGCCAGTCTTGCCTCCATCGATGCCCTTGTCACTATGAATCTTTACTGGACCTTGCCAAAGCAGACGCCACCAATGTTCCCGGGACCAACCAGCCCAAACTCGACTCTGCCGCCAGGAATCTGCTTTGAGCCCACCTCACTGATGCAGCCTCTGCTCCCGGATCTCGTACTGGGCCCAAACCCACCTCCTCCGCTGCCTCCATGAATCTGCATGGGATGCAGACATTGCCAGGAACCCAAACCCACCTCCGTCGCAGCAGCTGTGAGTCAGCACAAGGACTGCCTCGTCAATGCAAACGCTGCTGTCCCCTCCAATGTCGCCCATTACCACATGTCTGCACTGCTGGGCCTACTCAGCACTGGGCCTACCGATGCTGTCACAGTGACGTAGCTCTTCAGCAAGAGGTAAATAAAATAAAATAGGAGGGAAAGAAATGAAAAGAGGAGTGCACGAACGCTGGGCTCGAAGCCCTACCCCACTGCCATCTTAGCAGAAGTTGATATGGTGTAGCAGGGGAATTGAATTGAATTGAATTTATTGTCATGTGTACCGAGGCACAGTGAAAAGCTTTGTCTTGTGAACAATACAGGCAGATCACAGAGTTAAGTAGCATAGATAGTAAATAATAGATAAACAGCGGTAAAAACAAAAACACAGGTACAGGCGAACGTTAAGAGTTTGTAAGTTCATTCAGTATTCTAACAACAGTAGGGTAGAAACTGTTACGAAACCGGTTGGTGCATATGTTCAGGCTTTTGTACCTTCTCCCTGATTGTAGAGGTTGTAGAAAAACATTGCCAAGGTGGGGTGGATCTTTGAGAATGCTGGTGGCCTTTCCTTGACAGTGGGCCTGGTAGATAAATTCTATAGATGGGAGTTTGGCCTTTGTGATTGTCCGGGCCGAGTTCTACACTCTCTGTAACCGTCTCCAACCTTGAATGGTACAGTTGCCATACATCCAGGCAGAATGCTCTTGATGGCGCACCTATAAAAGTTGGCAAGGGTATTCGCCCTTGGCAAGGGATTGGGACTAAATGAATGGTTCTTTCTAATGGCCGGCACAGCAATGGGCAGAATGGTCTATTTCTACAAGACTCACTGATTTGATAGATGGGAGTTTGGCCTTTGTGATTGTCCGGGGCGAGTTCTACACTCTCTGTAACCGTCTCCAACCTTGAATGGTACAGTTGCCATACGAGGTAGTGATACATCCAGGCAGAATGCTCTTGATGGCGCACCTATAAAAGTTGGCAAGGGTATTTGCCCTTGGCAAGGGATTGGGACTAAATGAATGGTTCTTTCTAATGGCCGGCACAGCAATGGGCAGAATGGTCTATTTCTACAAGACTCACTGATTCGATGAGCTGCAAGGGTGAAGGTTAATCCTGTGGGGGCCAGAGGACTGCCAGCACCTCAGTCAAGCAGCAATGCTCTATTCCAGAAGAGTCTGAGGCCAATTGCAAGGCCCGGCAGCTTTTAACACAGGGGTTCAGTTATCTTCAATCCCCTCTACAACTCAATGGCACTGAGGTCAACTTTAGCACATTGCATACTGTGCCCATCAGGTCATAAATTGCTTCCTGATGTAATGACTGGGCAATCAGCCAATAACCGTGCTGATATATATCTTGAAGATCCATCAGCACTTCCAGTCTGCACGAGTCGTTACTCCCAGCAGAAACTGCTCCTTTGTCTGAAAAACTGGGACTCTCCAAGATGAGTGATATTCATTCTAATCAAGTTTTGTAAACAGGTTTATGGAGCTGTGTAACTTTCAGGTGCTTATTATGTTGATAACCTAGAGAAAGAGAGAGACAGACAGACAGACAGAGTATTTTACCATAGTGGTTTGGGCTATTAATCTGTGACTGATGACAAGTTCCACAATGGAACTCTGAGTTTACAAACATCTGCCTCAGTCATTAGATGCGGGGTTGTTCGAAAAACCCACCTGGTTCACTAATGTCCTTCCAAGGCTCCAATCACACAAGCATGACCCATTCTTACCCTCAGGAGTAACACTCAGCTGGAGATAGGTAATCAATGCTGATATTGCTTCCAATGCGAAAACTTAGCAATTCAACATTTAGTATCAGACTGGAGAAACTTAGCAGGTCTGGCAGCATCCGTGGAGAGAGAAACAGAGTCAGTGTTGCACGTCCAGTAGGACTCTTCTTCAATCTGTGATCCTGGGTTGGGTGGGGTCAATAACGTGGAGAGTATTTATGAGATTACAGAGGCCTAACTGCCAAGGAGAAACCCAAAATTTCACAAGACAGTGAGGATTCAAAGGCTAATCCTGAAGGTGCAACGGTTTATTGGGGACACATTGGCCTGGTTTGGCCTGAGTAAAAAAGAGACACTTCAATAGCTAACACTAAATTCCTCTGTGATGTTTTACAATTATAGAACATTGGATCTTTACAGGCTATACCAAAGATCATCTACAGTGTATTAAATCAATGATTTATTTTGCTGGAATGTTTTATGCAATGATTAGATGATAGCACGTTCCTTTCCCTTGGCTATGTCCTCAGCAGGGCCTTCTCAGGGTTTCCTGAAGTTTCTTACAGTCAAAGAAGCATTTTTGAAAGGACAATGATTGTTATGTAGGAAATCCTAGTGCGGTTTGATCACAGGTAGTTCCACAAACAGCCAAATGAATTTAGTAATTTTGTAACTTGGCTTTTGATTGCACAATGCAGGCTGACCATGAAATCAGGAAAACCCCTGAAGCTTTCAATTCCTGCTGGATTTCCCCTTCTGCGTCGGGAATCACAGTTTAAAAAGAATCCTGCCGTACACTTTCTCAATTGCTGGTCGGAGTGGTATCTATGGATACCTCTTAACAAAGCAGATCATGGCCCAAGTGACTAATTAATACGTTTGCACCTTTGATTAAACTGAACTGGATCTACAAGGTCAGACAAATGACGTACAGGGCAGATGGTCTCAGCCTCCTTACTTCAACAATCCTGGTGCTGTCAAGATTTAACTACCCAGGCACTGTGTCAGAAGACCAAGCCTTTTTGGGTGTTACAGAAACATTTGATAGTCATGCATGAATCATTCTGACTTTGTCTCTGTACTTGCAGCCACTGGAATTGTAGCTATTCAGCTGAGTCCTGCAGACTTTCGTTTTCACAACTAGATTGTGAAAGAACATTGCAGGCACAAAGAGTGCGTTTTAATGATTTGGAAGTGCTGGAATTTGACTGGAGTGGACGAAGTTAAAAATCACACAATATCAGGTTATAATCCAACAGGTTTAATTGGAAGCACTAGTTTTCAGAGTGGCACTCCTTTGTCGGGTGGTTGATGAACCACCTGATGAAGGAGCAGCGCTCTGATAGCTAGTGCTTCCAAATAAACCTCAAGAGTGTGGTGCTGGAAAAGCACAGCAGGTCAGGCAGCATCTGAGGAGCAAGAGAATCGACATTTCAGGCAAAAGCCCTTCATCAGGAATGAGGATGAAGGGCTTTTGCCTGAAACGTCGATTTTCCTGCTCGTCGGATGCTACCTGACCTGCTGTGCTTTTCCAGCACCACACTCTTGACTCTAATCTCCAGCATCTGCAGTACTTACTTTCACCTTTCAAATAAACCTGTTGGACTATAACCTGGTATTGTGTGATTTTTAACTGAGTGTGTTTTAAAGTTAAGAGTGTGTGTGTCCATGGTGCATTATTCCCTCATCTTTCATTTTAGCAAATATTTTACCCAACTCAAATAATTAAAGCAAATTAGGAAAAATTGATCTTGGAAGTGAATGGCTTGTTAAGGGGCCAAAGTAATTGAAATGTTTGGGAAGTGTGTATACATCAAACACAGTACAATGGTTCAACTCATCTATCATCACACAGAAACACTTCTGTGTTGTTTATCAAGATTTGTTTACCTTTCATTGTGACTTCTGAAGCACAAATCTTGTACAGTTAACAGTATTGCTTAATGTAACCACTAATAACCTCAAATGAACAAACTTGATCTCTAAATCTGTCACAAACTCACTGCCTTTGCCTTGGAACTTCCAAAGGGATGAGTAAGTTCCTTAGCGACTTTCACAGTTGTAGGATCTTAGAGATTTCAGGCTGTGTCAAAGATCAACTTGATCACCTGCGTTGCATTAAATATTCCAGCAAATGAAATCAATGACGAAGTGACTGCACTGTTTTCATTTGGATACCTCTCAGCAGCTTATTCTCGGGATGTCCTCAAGTTCCTTCCAACCAACAACAAAGTTAAAATGCAGCAACTGTTGCTCTGTAGAAAGCTATTCTAATGGTGACTGTATAACTACAGTTGATTGCCATAAAACTCCACCTGGTTCACTTTGCTTGCTACCCGTGTACTTCCTTACATAAAAATAATGATTATTCTTCAAAATTACTTCATAAGACATCACCTTACAACCAAAGATCATACAAAGTGTACATTGAACAAGTTCGCTCTACTCTAGAAATGAATTTGATAAAATCAATCAGCCTTTCATCATAATACAAAAACCATAAGACTATAAGATACAGGAACAGAATAAGGCCATTCAGCACATCAAATCTGCTCCACATTCATTCTCTTGCCTTCTTCCAGTAACCCTTGATCCCCTTACTAATTAAGCACCTATCTCTGAGAACAAAAATGCTGGAGGTTACAGCGGGTCACCAGCTTCAGCTCTGATGAAGAGTCATCTCAACTCGAACCAATAGCTTGCTTTCTCTCAATCAATCCTGCCTGATCTGCTGTGATTGCCAGCATTTTTTGTTTTCAGTTCAGATTCCAGCATCTATAGTAATCTTGCTCCTGTTTATTCACCTCTGTCCTAAATACACTTGGCCTCCACAGCCATCTGTGGCAATGTGTTCCACAGATTTACCACCTTCATAAAATGCGTTCCTACACTCCACATGATGCATGTCTATGACTCAGGGTGTATTACTTGACTCATGACATTTGATTGTAAATTGCAAAACATTATCTACATGGGCTCTGGTCTTTTGAAGGAAAGTTTGAAAGTGACTCAGGATGAAGGCTTTGTAAAGAAAAGGCAATGAGAAACATGAAGGCAGAAGAGCAGCGCAGAGGCTTTGTGTCAGTCAATGCTCAGCTGCAATTGAGATTTAGTGAAGCTCATTAAACTTCTTAATCTTTAAAAAAACGACATTTTTAATTTATTCTTGGAGAAGCCAGTGCCAGAGTAAATAATTACACTTTATAGCTACCACTCCTACACTTCATAATGCCTGCCAAAGCAGACCGTGCCCCAATGATTCAATCACGAAAGGTTTCACGCCTCCGTGTACATTGAGTCTCAACGTATAATTAGCATTGGCAGCAACATATGGTGAGCCCAGTATTAAATTCTTACCTAATCATAAAGCATAAAGTTCCTCAGGGCATAAACTGGATTCAACTTGTCGTAAGGCACCAGCAAAAGTAGGCAAGACCTTTTATTCACTCATGGGACGTGGGCTCTGCTGGGCGGGCCAGCATTCATTGTCAATTTTTGTTGCCCTGGAGAAGATGATGGTGAACTATTGGAGTCCATGTGCTATAGGTGGACCGCCCCAGTGCAATTAGGGCGCAAATTCCAGGATTTTGATCCAGAGACAATGAAAGGTTATGTCCCTGAATGTGGTGAATCATTTAGTGAGTAATCTCTGTATTTCAGTATATGGGAAAATGTTTGAGGTTCTTATGGCTGGTCTTCCAATTCCTTGACCCTCTCTCTCCCTTTCTAGTATCCCTGGTACTCTCAGTGTCATTGTCCTCACTCCTGAGGCATAGACAGGCCAACACGTCAAGAGGCTACTCATCTGGTGTGAGTCCAGCTATGTGAATGTCAGTTGTCAGTTGCCAATCACTTAGCTGCATACACTACAATGAGGTGAACATTCCAGTACAGTGCTTTCCTTAAGTTATATCATTAGAAAGAACTACAAAAACAGGAAAACTTTCTCACAAGAAATATAAAACCAATATCCATTTTTTTAAAAAGACCCTGAAGGCTGCTGAGTGTGGGATGTACACAGTTGGTTCTCTAAACTGGTACTTCTCAACCCCCTTCGCTGGAAGGACCTCTTTTCAAACCAATTAGTGATCGTGGACCAATCCATCTACATTAGGGCAAATGTCACTGGGAAAATTTTGGTCTGGGCACCATTCTTTGATTCTATGTACAATTTAGATATTTTAAGAATATCTCCAGACTTGAATATGGCCAATGGGCTGAGAAATGGCAGATGGAGTTTAATTTAGACAAACGCGAGGAGCTGCATTTTGGGAAAACAAATCTTAGCAGGACTTATCCACTTAATGGTAAGATCTTAGAGAGTGTTGCTGAAAAAAGAGACCTTGGAGTGCTAGTTCATAGCTCCTTGAAAGTGGAGTCGCAGATAGATAGGATAGTGAAGAAGGCATTTGGTATGCTTTCCTTTATTGGTCAGAGTATTGAATACAGGAATTGGGAGGTCATGTTGCGGCTGTACAGGACATTGGTTAGGCCACCTTTGGAATATTATGTGCAATTCTGGTCTCCTTCCTATTGGAAAGGTGTTGTGAAACTTGAAAAAGTTCAGAAAAGATTTACAAGGATGTTGCCAGGGTTGGAGGATTTGAGCTACAGGGAGAGGTTGAATAGGCCGGGGCTGTTTCACTTGGAGCTTCGGAGGCTGAGGGGTGATCTTATAGAGGTTTACAAAATCATGAGGGGCATGGATATGATAAATAGATAAGGTCTTTTGCCTGGGGTGGGGGAGTCCAGAACTAAAAGGCATAGGTATAGGGTGAGAGGGGAAAGATGTAAAAGCGACCTAAGGTGCAACTTTTTCATGCAGAGGGTGGTATGTGTATGGAATGAGCTGCCAGAGGAAGTGGTGGAGGCTGGTACAATTGCAACATTTAAAAGGCATCTGGATGGGTATATGAATAGGAAGGGTTTGGAGGGATATGGGCCGGGTGCTGGTGGGTGGGACTAGATTGGCTGGGATATCTGGTCGGCATAGATGAGTTGGACTGAAGGGTCTGTTTCGTGCTGTTGATCTCTATGACTCTATAGCTGAACCAGCCTGCCATCGTAAGCCTTGGTAACAGCAGGTTTATCTGGCAATCTTGGTGCTGTTCTATGTCCATTCCTATCCTGGATCAGACAGTTAGCACACTTGAACCTCTGCTTACAGCCCCACATCACATTCACATAATCTTATGGACCTTTGGAAAGGTGTTTGCAAATCTCCAGGCTTCTCTGAACTCCAATTTTGAAATTTGATGCCAATTCCTGGTAACATCTATAGGTGAAACAAAAAAAATCCAAAGAACTGCAGGTGCTGGAAATCAGAAACAAAAAGAGAAATTGCTGAAAAAGCTCAGCACGTCTGGCAACATCTGTGGAGAGAAATCAGAATTAACATTTCAGGTTCAGTGATCCTTCTTCAGAACTTGTTCAGCAATTTCTAATCTACCTGTGAATTTTTCTCCACACAATTAAATTTTAACTTCCTTCTGAAGTGGCCTAGAAGTCCATTCAGTTTGATACATCCTTTAAGAGAACAGTCTGAGAAAACCATCTGAAAGAGAGGAAGAGGCAAGGCTGTGAGAAAGAACAGGCCAGTGGGATTAAATTTGGATTGAACTGAGAAGGAACCTGCACAGACACAATAGTCCCCTTTTGCACTGTGAACTGTCATAATTGTACATCCCCAGGCACCTTCTTTGGTCTGAATTGGGAATAATGGTAAATTGTACCTTTTACACAATCTACAGTCTACACATCAACCGTGCTTGTTATTATAGCAAATGGATCACAATTAGTATAATTTACTTTAAAAAGTGACAGGTCTCCACATTTTAAATATTTCATTTATAAATAAGTAAAAAAAGGTCACAGCACAGTTATCATTTTCAATCAAGAGACATATCAGTATCAAACCATTAAAAAAGGGCTCAGTTAAAGGCGCTGTAGTTCCAACTCTTACTGCTGAGGTTTCATGAATTGCTTTCCTTCACAATGCTCATAAATTAATACTGTGTTAAAGTTAATGACTATGCCCTTTATGCCTGTAAAAACAAATGAGTTAAATTGCGAAATATATCCAATCATCAACCTTCATTTCCTCCAGAAATATTCATCCCTAAGGTATTTGCTCGCGGTTAACTTTGAACATACTGTCAGCTTCTCAAGGGCAATTCGGGATGAGCCATAAATGCTGGCCAGTCTGGTGACACCCAAATCCATGAACAAATTTAACAAAGTTATGTTCATAGGACATTGTAGGGTGTACAGCCAGGTTTCCCTGGACCTTTCCAACAAGTTCTTGTGAATTGGAGAAAAGTATGCCTGTGGGATAAGTGTGCCTTGATATTTATACTTCCAGAACAATAAGTGATTGAGTAACATCATGCTCACTGTAAAGTTTGAACCCTGTCTTCAGCATTGATGGGATGGAAAACAGGTATTAGTTGTTTTAATTTATAGATACACCTAAGCTATTCACTCACTATTCATGGACAGAACACTATCCACAATGTTGAACAAAGTTGCAATATTTATGAAACATCACTGGAGGAAGTCTTATGGAAAAAAACTGCATATTACACAACGCTAATGCAATTCAAGAGTTCTAAATATGTTCAAAGGTTCATGGGTTCACTATCAGGCAGTCACCACATGCCCGTTAAGGCTTTTCATAGATACTCACAAGGTGAAGGTACAGTTGCCATGGTCTGACCCGACCATTAGGCTGCTCTCTCATTAAGACAGGTGGTTTAACCTGAGGGTCACCATGCCTCAGGTGAGGGGTGCAGTTATGAAAAGTTCTTCATGACCTCAGCCAGTGCAGGAATTGAACCCATGCTGTTCGCGTTAGTCTACGTCATAAACCAGCCATCCAACTAACTGAGCTAACCCAACTTCCTCACACATAAGATTATTTCACAGTTGTTAGTTGGTCATACCATCGAGAGCTTTTGAAGGAAGAGCTGTGTACTGTACTAATCTCCACTTGTGATTGCCTAAGTCAGCAAGGCTGGAGTGACAGTGGCAGAAGGGTTAGGGAGAAACAGTGGAGGAATTCAGATTGATTATTGTATCCTGAGGGAAGGAAAGGTAGCCAGCCAGGTTCTTAATTCCAAAAACTAAACAATCATTTTAAATGGAAGTATACACAGCAAAGACAGGATTCAGCTTGCCTGCAATGTTCTCTAGTAAAATAGATGACAAACAAACTGCCCAAACCTGTAGATTAAGAATATTAATTGGACAGTATTCAAGAGGTTCCTTCCTGCGGAACTGTACTGCACAATCAATGCCTGAGGTAATTTGGAAGATGTGGAAAAAGTGCTGAATGTTGTATCCTGAGATGCAACTTCTGAACAGGTGACACTGAACTTCTGAATTAGGTTTAAAGTTTGCACCAAAATTGGGAAGCACGGCAGTTGTCACTAAACTTTGCCAAACATGAACCCAGAGGCCTCATTCATTTTAGACAAAAAACATGCACTATTTCCTATTCTGGGAGGAACTGTTCTCTTCATTTCAACTCTCCCATTCAATTTCCTCACTACAGGTGTAAAAACATCATAAAATCCTTTATTTTGTGTCCTGGAAAAACACATACTGATGGATGTAATAGTGTTGGACTGCTCTGAACAAATTTAATTCCAAAATTAAACATAAGCAACTTTATGAGAAGAAAATTAACTATCCCTTTTCAATGAATACATTTATGAAGGAATAAGAGATTTCCATTGATAATGATGTAACAAAGAGAATGCAACAACATCTAATATAATGTCCAGAGCAGAATAGATGGCCCTACCAGGTAAGTGAAAAACAAAACTTACAGCTCAGAAGTGGGTAATTCAGCCCTATTGATCAATACTGATGGTTATATACCACAGTCATCACCCCTCCTCTCCCCCCATCCCAACACATACACACATAACTGCCTACAATATCTAATCAATATATCCCTTCTCTCTCCTTCATGCGTTTATTGTTTGCATTAGCTACATCGTCATATGAAGTTCCATAATACCTCCGTGGATATATTTTATTCCAATTCGGTTTGGATCTGTCTTCACAGCAGCTAAAATTGGATGTGAATTCAACTGTCATGGGCTGTTATTAAAGGTGTTTAAATCCAAATTCTTGTGAACATTTGAGTGGGACATTTGCGGCAAGCTCACATCCATTTTTAGGAGGAATATCTACCAATAAAATCTCATGTCGCCCCTCTAAAAAATATGAAATCTTTTGCTCCTCCAGCAGATTGGTTTTCATCAGTTAAAACAACAAGTTTGTGCTGACATCTCAGACACAGTAACTTAGTCTGTATTTATTCTGAGGGAGTGAATGTTTTTTTAAAAACTGCTCAGGAAAAAGGAGGCACTCAGAGTTTTATGGACCTTTTAACATTTGAAAATAACACTGCCAAGTCACAGGCACCATTGGGAAAGACTGCATAATTAATCATTTTTGTCAGCTTATTTACTGTTGGCTGATCTAAGAGGTAGCTTAGTATCTTAATGTTTTGCGTAGCTGTAGAACTTACATGCTCAGTTCTTTTAAAACTGCCCAGAGCAACAAACTGATTTTACTAGATGGCCTACAAATGGATAGTTATTCAATAAGTGAGCAGAGCCATAGTTTGCTGATTTGTGCTTTAGAATTTTCCTTTTCTCCCAACCCTCCTTCAAACTCTGGAAGATTTTAACCCTCTTTAGCCCAAAATCATATTGGCCCAGTTGTAACTTGGGAATCAGGGTCTGATGGGAGCCTCGGATCCTTTTTAGTCGGAATATGGCTGTTCACTGTGCTTAGCTGCAAGGAATCAAGGTGTCCAATTTTTAAAAGTAACTGAGTTACATTGAGATGAACTCAAACAATTCTGAACAGAGTGTAGGTTTGGAATGGAAACAATGAAAACTTTAAAATTGATTAGCAGCGAAAGTAGAAGTCTTTTTCTCTACCCCCTCATACCATTTGATACCACACAGAGGAAGGATTTCAGTAAAACAGATGGTACTTTAGCATTCTTGGTCTGTAACCCTAACTCTACAGAGAAAACAAAACACTTTGTGGACAAATCCAGTTCATTGGGTAAATCACTTTGAACTGTTACAAGCCCCCCAGAATGCAACTGACTTTGTCTAACATTTCAAAGAAGAATACAAATTGCATACATTACAAATGATAACAGCTGGCTTACATCATACATGAGTGGTTAGAACAGAACTTGTTTGCAAAAATCTGCAGTTTTAATGTAACACAAGGTCAGTTATTTTCTTTATGTAACTGTAAAATAATACATGATCCAAACATTTTATCGTTACTTGTGGCAACCTTTCCAGATAATACCATGGTCATGCAAACAATATTGGTGATAAAAGGAACTTCAGCAATACGTAACAATTAGGATAAGGTAAGAGTCACTGAAGCAATTCAATTGCTCAGGAACAAAATCAGAAATTGCTGGGAAGACTCAGCTGGTCTGGTAGCACCTGTGGAGAGAAAGCAGAGTTAACAGAGTTCAACTTGATGTGACATGAAATCCTTCAGAATTCATTGAAGCTAGGAAAAGGCTGATATACAGTATATGCTGAAGTTTTGGGGGGGGGCGGGGTGGGTTTACGGATAAATGATCAGTGGAGATGGAGAGAGAGTGAGCAACAGTTCAGCAAACAAAGAAATGGGTAAAGCTCAGCCTGGGAGAATTAATAGCTGCTAATAGGGACCATTACTATAGACAACAGGTTGTGGTAGCAGCTCAGATGATGAGTAGGCCTGGCGTGTGGGGATGTTGGGTAAGGACATGGGAAGAAGGTGCTCAGGCCTCTAAGGTTATTGAACTTGATATGGAGTCCTGAAGGCTGCAGGGTTTCCAGGTAGAAATTAAGATGTTGTTTTTCCAGCTTCTGCTGAGATTCCCTGGAGCACTGCAGCAAGCCTGAAACAGAAATGTTGACCAGTGTGTTGAAGTTGCAAGCAGCTGGAAGGTTTGAGTCATTTTGACACACAAAATAGGCATGCTGCAAAGCAGTCCCCCAGTTTGCATTTTGTCTCCCCATGCAAAGCAGTCGAACACTTCTTCCGCCACCTCCACCTCTGAGCTTACTTTCACAATCAGGAATCCCGCCTACCTTCCGAGGACCCCTTCGCCCACCTCCAACACACTGCATCCACCTGGACACCCCACGTTGGCCTATTACCCGCCCTCAACCTCTTCATTTCCAACTGCCGCCGGGACATTAACCGCCTCAACCTGTCTACCCCCCTCCCCCACTCCAACCTCTCACCCTCACAACGCGCAGCCCTCCAATCCATACCTCACCATCAAGCCAGCAGATAAAGGGGGCGCAGTGGTAGTCTGGCGCACTGACCTCTACACCGCTGAAGCCAAACGGCAACTTGAGGACACCTCTTCCTACCGCCCCCTCGACCATGACCCCACCCCTCATCACCAAACCCTATTCTTCCAGACCATGCCCGGTTCTACCTCCTTCCCAAGATCCACAAGTGTGACCACCCTGGCCGACCCATTGTCTCAGCATACTCCTGCCCCACTGAACTCATCTCTACCTACCTCGACACTGTCCTATCCCCCCTAGTCCAGGAACTCCCCACATACGTTCGAGACACCACCCACGCCTTCCACCTCCTCCAAGACTTCCGTTTCCCCGGCCCCCAACGCCTCATCTTCACCATGGATATCCAATCCCTCTACACCTCCATCCGCCATGACCAGGGCCTCCAAGCCCTCCGTTTTTTCCTCTCCAGACGTCCCCAACAGTACCCTTCCACCGACACTCTCATTCGTTTGGCCGAACTGGTCCTCACCCTTAACAATTTCTCCTTCGAATCCTCCCACTTCCTCCAGACCAAAGGGGTATCCATGGGCACACGTATGGGCTCCAGCTATACCTGTCTCTTTGTTGGCTACATAGAACAGTCGATCTTCCGTAATTACACTGGCACCACTCCCCACCTCTACCTCCGCTACATTGATCTTTGCTACTACATCAAAACAAAATCAAGTTTGTGAGACAATTTCCCACACAAAGCCACGCTGACTATTCCTAATCAGTCCTTGCCTTTCCAAATACATGTAAATCCTGTCCATCCAGATTCCCTCCAAAACAACTTTCACACCACTGATACGAGTAGCAGAAATGACAGCTAATGATCCCTCTCACATCTATTTCAGTATATACGCCAACCTTTTCCTAACCAATTGCAACGTTACTAGACCGGAAATGTTAACTCCACTTTCTCTCCACAGATGCTGCCAGACCTGAGCTTTTGCAACAACTTTTTTGTTTCAAATTTCTGGCATCTGCAGCTCTGCCGTCTTTGTGATTCAATTGTTCCCAGTTATATTTATAAAAAAAAACTTTTTGCAATCATTTGTCTCTTAAAACGGACTTACTAGCCTTCAGTTCAAAAACAGTCTTTTGCCAGGTTCAAATCCATACTGCAACTTTACGAAAAGTTAAATTTCAACTATTCCCCAACTAGGTACCTGTCAGAAATGAAGATACTTTTATCGGATAAATCTTTGAATTGCCTATAAATGTTCTTATAAATGCAGTCCCTCATATTTGCCCCAAGTAGTATTTTAAACACAGGGGAAGGGAAGGCACACGTTCAGTTCTAGTACTGAAGTGTCAGCATCAAGTGCTCCCAACTCATGTTACAGAATAATTGAGGCCAAGCAATGCAGCCTCTATCATCTCCCAACAAGTGGGTTGAAGGAACAGTAGGTTTAAGGTTGTAGAAATTTCAGACAATTAAAGTTAATAAAGGCATCAAACTCAAAATAAAGTAACACACCTTTGTTAGTACAGTGAAGACATTTATGCTGGGATTTAGTCTCATTATGTAACATCAACTGAGAAGAGACCTAACTAACTACTTAATACTCCTACACTGGATACTATTTAAATAAGTGCACCAAATCAGAAAGAACATGGGGTGAGAATTACTAGAAAATGGAATGAGTGTAATTAGGTGTTAATTTCACTAACATTCTCAAGGCTGAAGGGTTTTTTTTGGCACTGTGGACTGCTATAACTCATGATTTATTATACTGTGAAGGAACATGGATAAGTTAGTTTGATTGCAAATAGGAGAAAGTGAGGACTGCAGATGCTGGAGATCAGAGCTGAAAATGTGTTGCTGGAAAAGCGCAGGTCAGGCAGCATCCAAGGAGCAGGAGAATCTACGTTTCGGGCATGAGCCTTTCTTCAGGAATGAGGAAAGTGTGCAAAGTAGGCTAAGATAAAAGGTAGGGAGGAGGGACTTGGGGGAGGGGTGTTGGAAATGCGATAGGTGGAAGGAGGTTAAGGTGAGGGTGATAGGCCGGAGTGGGAGTGGGGGCAGAGGTCAGGAAGAAGATTGCAGGCTAGGAAGGTGGTGCTGAATTCGAGGGTTGGGACTGAGACAAGGTGGGGGGAGGGGAAATGAGGAAACCGGAGATCATCCCTAGTGGTTGGAGGGTTCCTAGGCGGAAGATGAGGCACTCTTCTGCTACATCGATGACTGTATCGGCGCTGCCTCATGCTCCTATGAGGAGGTTGGACAGTTCATCCACTTTACCAACACCTTCCACCCTGACCTCAAATTTACCTGGACCTTCTCAGACTCCTCCCTCCCCTTCCTCGACCTCTCAATTTCTATCTCGGACGACCGAATCAACACGGACATTTACTATAAACCAACCGACTCCCACAGTTACCTAGACTACACCTCCTCCCACCCTGTCCCCTGTAAAAACGCTATCTCATATTCCCAATTCCTTCATCGCCGCCGCATCTGCTCCCAGGAGGACCAGTTCCAAAACCATTCAACCCAGATAGCCTCCTTCTTCAAAGGACTGCAATTTCCCCCCAGACGTGATTGACGATGCTCTCCACCGCATCTCCTCCACTTCCCACTCCTCCACCCTTGAGCCCTGCCCCTCCATCGCCACCAGGCCAGAACCCCACTGGTCCTCACCTACCACCACACCAACCTCCATATACATTGTATCACCCGTCGTCATTTCCGCCACCTCCAAACAGACCCCACCACTGTGGCCTCCTCTATATTGGGGAGGCAGGCCGCCTACTTGCGGAACGTTTCAGAGAACACCTCAGACACCTGGAGCAACCAAGCCAACCACCCGCTCAACACTTCAACTCCCCCTCCCATTCCACCAAGCACATGCAGGTCCTTGGCCTGCTGCATCGCCAGACCATAGCAGCACGATGGCTGGAGGAAGAGCACCTCATCTTCTGCCTAGGAACCCTCCAACCACAAGGGATGAACACATTTCTCCAGTTTCCTCATTTCCCCTCACCCCACTTTGTCTCAGTCCCAACCCTTGAACTCAGGCCAGAGGGGTTGGGAAGAAGATTGCAGGCTAGGAAGGTGGTACTATCACCCTCACCTTAACCTCCTTCCACCTATTGCATTTCCAACACCCCTCCCCCAAGTCTCTCCTCCCTACCTTTTATCTTAGCCTGCTTGGCACACTTTCTCGATTCCTGAAGAAGGGCTCATGCCCGAAACGTCGATTCTCCTGTTCCTTGGATGCTGCCTGACCTGCTGCGCTTTTCCAGCAACACTGATTGCAAATAAGGCAAGGATATAAACAATTTTCATTGCAGTAACAGTAACTTTTGTTTGTACATTTAAAATATTTTGCAAATACAGTAGGGTAAGTTATACAAGAAGCCACTAAAAAATTATGAAGCTTCAAATGGTAGAACTGCACCCAATGCTGCGAAATTAAGTTCAAGGGAGAATTTGTACTTGTGGCAGTGTTCCTACATTTAGGCCCGAAGACCAGGGTTCAGGTCCCACCTGCTAGAGGTATGCTGAGGCACCTTATTGGGAAGGTACTAGTCTTGGGAGGTGAGAGAAGTTGAGATTGTTGAGTTTCAGAGCACAGAAGGTGGATGCAGATAAGCTCCAAACTAGATTAAAAAAGGTTTTGCACGGCAAATCAGTTTGATGATAAATCACTGACCCCGACCACATGGATTGGATTTTGCAACCCCAAGTCTTCCCCACTCCACCCCCTGCACAAAATATGCGGACAAAATTTCATGTTAGCGATTAAACCACCACACTAGTTTCAAATGGGTGGGCATAGAAATCGGAAGCCTTATTTCTGAAATGAGTTTAACATGCTTAGTCTGACTCTCCTGAATGAAAGTTATTGTTGCCTGCACCACTCTGGCCAGACAGGAAAAACTCTTACGACAGCTAAGAAAAACTGACCTGAAAAGGTGGAAGAAAAGCCTGCCACCTGGATTTCTTCCATCAGATGAAGGTTTATTTTCTGAAAGTGGTAGAATCTGATATTTTGACGGACTTGACATTTTTTTGAACCTTCCTTATGAATAAAGATTCAGAAATCAGTGGGGCCTTTAAAATTTGTAGCCTTGGCCAAGTTCCTATTCACTGCATAGCTCCTGTTCCAGACTGCAGAACAGTCATGAAGCCCCTCCCATGGGCTTTTCCACCAAGCAGTTACCAATTAGCAGAAGAAATTCTAATTCATAGACAGAGTCGAGGGGGAAGCAAGCAAGCAGCTTACTCATTTTCCATGTCACCACCTTCATCCTGCCAGAAAACAAGATCCAGACCATTTACTGCTCCTCTCCACAGATGCTATTTGACCCAGTTTTTACAGCATTGTCAGATCTATTTCACTTCGAGTCTGCAGTGTTTTTGTTTTGCTTCATGATAAAATTGTGTAAAACATTCACACCGAACTGTCATTTACCTTTAGGTACAGCATTCCCTCATATGCTGCCAGAAGTGTCAAGTATTTCCAGTCTTGTTTAAAACCTGGAGGAGATTTCCAGTTTGAAGTGTTCTCCCACAAAAATCAAAACACCAGCTATTACCAGGGAGTGTAAACTGCAAAAATCACACTGGTCAAACAATTATAGGTTAGAATTTTCCAGTTTTTATTGTACATTGGAGGCAAAATTTGTACAGAGAATGCCCATCTTTAATACTTTTCACATGTACCACCTTTCCTTGTGTATTACACACAGTTATAACCACATATCAGACTCCTCCTTCAGCACTCACTTCCACAACATACTTGTGCCACTTTAGGTTGCAATATATTTCTCTCCCATATACAATACCAAGGCTGTTTAAGCCGTAGTCACTTGTGCACTCACTCATTGAGAAATTACTGATTAGTCTAGCTAACCAGCTTTTCTTTCCTTAAATTCCATTAAATGCTCATTCTTCTCTACCTTCCTGCAACTTTCCATTATCCATCAACATTTGCTTCTTTGGTAATTCTCAGTAGTCAGGAGCACAAAACACTTTACACACTTACATTAACAAAGATCTTGTGCAAGATCATACAGTAGGTGAATAGTCAACACAATCACAGGAATGGCTCAGACTGAATTGCACAACACCTAGAAATTGACTTGACAAAATTTTTGCTGATCTTAAAAATTGCATACAATTTAAGTATTTTATGTCTGAATTGTTAAGTAATTTTTCCCCAAGTATATGTTGGATCTCAAATTTCCCTGGTTAATTACAAAATAAAAATCTTATAAACTACATAGAAATAAACTTAAATGCCTACAAGAAATATGGATGACAGAAGGGAATGTACTATACAAAAATATTGGTAAGACCATAGATGCCATTGACAAAACTGCAACAAATGAGGCTTTAACATAATTCTGCTGCAGTGAATAACCCAGTAATTTAAAAATCACTACTGAATTATTGTCACTTTGTAAAAGGATCAGTTGTTCAGCAAAGCTGACTTTGTTTAATAGCTGCCATAAAACATACAAAAACAAAAAACAAGATTAGCAATTTAATCCTGCTGCTACACCATAGTACACTGTACAGAAGTATAAATAAAGTCTTTTCCTGAACAAGAAACATGTTTACACTAATGTTTCTGTTCTCTTTGTCATTTTTTCTTGCTGTTCAACTGTTTCAATGCTTTGTTTCAATAAGAAATCACATTGCTCTATTTCTTTCTCTACGCTATTGCGCAGGTTGTTCGGCTCAGAATCACTTGTGTCCATGTTGGAGCCTGTTTCTGATCCACTATCTGCCATTTCTGTAACTTCGGAAAAGGTGGGTGACTGCACTTCTGCATGATCGGTTGGCTGGGGTGAGATCTGCTCAGATTCTTCATTCAACTCTAAAAGCTCCTTGTGGTCTACCAGACAAGGTGACATCTGGTAGAGGGACATGGCATTTCGTAGGCAATTCATCCACTGTTGTTTGTTGTAAATATCATTGGCCTGGAGTGTGTGAGATGACTGTCCTTGCACAGAATGTCGGAAACGAACTTTGAAGATGTTTTTAGCTGTAAGCAAAATATTGGATGAGAACAGTTAGTGGATAAAGGCCAGCTTGATTATGATATTCATTAATATCTTCTTTACATAAGAAATTGAGCAAACCAGCTATCTATGTCTACTTCACAAGTGTAGAGTATAGACAAATTGACCCAAATGCATTCATTTACTGGAAATCAACAGCAGCAATACTGGACAATAGCAAGAGACTTTTAAAAATACAAAATATTACCAATGCAAACCAAGTGTTTCAACATCAAAGCCAGTAAACAAAACTATCTTGAATTGCAATTAATTGACAAGTTATTTGCCTAAATTTCTGGCATTAAATGAAGCACAAAATTATCCTGCAGCTCTAATCAGCAATTCATGCAGCTGCTAACACCCTCCGTTCCAATTAAGCTTGACCTCACCTTTGTCAGAATTGCCAAAGGCTCCTCTGAAAGAACCTCCCATTTTGGTATCTCCATCTTGAAGATCTTCCAGTAGAAGCTCTTGAATTGGGATTGGCTGACGGTACACTTGGTAACACTGGCGGTCATTCCGAGACACTGGACGAGTCAGGACTAGGATTTCTTGGAACAGAAAGACGTATAGTTTCTAGAAAAGGTAAAATGGCAAAATGATTACACATTTTGAATAAGAGATCCTTCATTAGAATATTTAGTTAATAAAATCATACTAAAAAGATGATACACTTGGACATATTGATCAGTTTCTGTTCTGTTGTATAACTATAAATATAAAATAAGAATAAAACAAACTGAGGTAAACTTACTGTTCCGCGATTGTTTCGCAACTCTCCGTGGCAAAGTAGTACTTTGCTGCTTTCAATTCGAGCATCTTTCTGTCGATCCTCCAGATAGTCCAGTTTGTCAATGTAGTATTGACAGTCAGACTCTCCTTTTCTCACATTGATGTCTGATAAGACTCCCTGAATAATGGCAATCTGGAAAGCAATATTTGAAGATCAGCAAGTGCATTAAAATGAACAACCAGTTATTAATAAACAAATAACACTAGAGAAAGCTAGGTCTGGCTGACTGACTCTTCAGAGCAGAACGATGTTGGAAAACATTATTTGCTTTTGACGAGAGGCAGAGGACGAACAAGGGGGCAGATGGTGTGCAGGCCCAAAGGGGAAAAAAAAAGTAGTGGTGACAGAAAATGTAAAATGGGTTTAAATTGAAAAGGTGCATGGGACAGCAAGAACAAACATGCAGTCAAGTTTCTGGAATTCAATAGAGACCAAGGCTGTAAATTGAGAATTAGTGGTTCCTCAAGCTTGTGTCTCGTTTCATTTGAACACTTAGCATGCCCAAGGCAATTCTGACTGACAGAATGGAGGTGTTCTGCAAGGAGTCCACCTAATCTGCATTTGATCGCACCGATCTAAAGAAAACTACACTGTAAACAGTGACTACAGTAAACTAGATTGAGTAGTACAAGTAAAACACTGCTTCAACAACAGGGTATGTTTGGGACCATGGATGGTGGTGAAGGAGGTGTTGAATAGGCAAATGTTACATCTTCTGCAATTGCATTTACTGAAATGATTTACAACAACCATTTGGATTACTCTTTAGTGGAGGAATTTAACAAACTATGACTCTGTGTGCAAAGTGAAAAACATTCAACCCTGTATTTAGTGTAAAGCTCTTACACCTGTCATTCACTCCTAGCATTTCCACATGAACTTGCAACCAAAATGTTGCCTGTAAGCCACATGGATGCACAGCACCCAAAATATGTCAAGACTGTGCAAAGTGACCCATGAAAGTCTCAAATGTGGTTCATTTAAGATTTGCACAGTCACATACAAGAGAAGCTCGCTACTCTGCAGAGTGGAACAGAGATATAAATACTTATGGAAATGCTTTCAGGAGAAAAGCCATTGGAAAGCTAAAATAGGAATCTAAAATTTATATACACAGTGTGCTGAATGCAAAAAAAGTGGTAGAATATTAAAAACTGGAGAAACTCAGCTGGCCTGGTAGCATGTGAAGAGAGAAACAGTTAACTTTTCAGATGTAGGGACCCTTCTTGAGATCTGAAGGAGGGTCACTGGACATTAACTCTGCTTTGACTCCACAGATGTTGCCAGATATGCTGATTTTTACCAGCAACTTCGGTTTTTGTTTTTGGACTTGCAACATCTGCAGTTCATTGTTTTGGTGATGGAATATCAAGTGTACTTTAACCCACATTATAAAAGGAATTATATTGTACAGAGGGTAAGCCGATGATGCATCAATTGATAGCTCAAAAGAAAAAGGATTATTTTGCAGCAGGGGGCCTAAATGGTTTTCTAAACAAGAGGTTCCAGGAGTAAATAAAGAAAAAAAGTTAGAATTAAGTAATAATTTGTTAGACGGTCAATGGAACATTCACAAGGGGGTATTAAAATCAAGTAGCTAATGTATTCTTCAAAAAGCAAAGCGGGTACATTTTCATTCATCCTCTAATTTTAATATTTTTGAAGTCAACAGATCCTATAGTGCTGCAATTTTAATAATCTGATCTACAGAATGTCAAAGCATGATTTCCATTTAAAGCAATTACAGTACAACCTCAATTATCCAGATGTCAATTATCCAAATTTTGGATTATCCGAACAAGATCTCAAGGTCCCGGAAAAACGATATTAGACAACTCAGCATTCAGTTATTGGTAAACGGCACTACGGAGTGTATTGCCAGATAACCAAGAAATCATCGGCACTCAAATTATCACTTGTTTACAACAGATCAGTTATCAGCTAAACTGCATTATGGCATGCATTGCCGGATAACCAGCACTCAAATTACACTTGTTCACGTAATTGATCTGATCGTAAACAATTATCCAAACAAAATACTCCCTGCCCATCGCATTCAGATCAAGGTTCTACTGTAATTCTCAATGACAATATAGCTTTTAACCAGTATAGGTACTCACTGCATCTTCCAGGCTCTTTTGATCCAAGTGATCAGCAGGTGTATGTCGCAAGATCTCCTTTAACAGCAAGGGGTACTTGACCAACCGGCTGCGAGGAATGTCCAGGAAACTCCAAAGGTCCAGTTTCCTGCTAAAGGGTGACTCCAGACAACGCTGAAGGAAATCCTGCACTCTCTTGTCCTGCTTCTTTTGATCCAAGAGTGCTTTTGCTGCCAGTTGATTACTGCAGTATTCCTTGTATTCATCAAGCCGTGGTAACTGGAGAGAAAATGAAATAATCTTTGCATTACATTTGAAGAGTCAAACATTTTACTAAAAATTCTTCTAGAAACAAATATCATAATTAAATCACCAAGCTGTAATGTTCTGGATAACTGAACTAGGGAAATCAACATGCAGGAAAAAGTAGCCTTAGGTATTCACAAGCTATTTCAGGCAATGGAACGTTTGCCACCCCATAAGATTCAGAAAAATTGTTCTGATATGAAATCGAAGTGGAGGCCTTTCCTTTTAACTAAACTTGGGTCATTTTCAAATGAATTCAGAATTACATATTTAGACAGTACTAGCATTGACTTGAATGCATAGTACCTGGTAACTGATTTTTTTTTAAACAAAGGCTTCAGTAATGGCTGCTTGTTTCAGTGCCATCTGCATCATTAACCAAGGTCACCTTTTGTTACAGAAGTAACATCAGGTAAAATTTGATAATGGCGATTATTAAAATCAAGTGTAAAGCCTTTGATTATTCCAGAAAATGCAACGTTTTATTTCTGATATAAAGCAACTCACCCAGCTAACAAGAATTTGACCAATTTGTTCCACTGTCCCATCTTGTTTTGTAGTTTTTGCAAGTTTGGTCAGCAGATCTGGAAGTAAACAAATACATTTGATTGTCAGCAGCTTCAATCATAATCAACTTGGAGATTTAAAAAATCTCAAGTAAAAAAGGAAATGTATGCATTACATGTAATTAACTTCAAAACAAGATTCAAAGTCAATACATCACAATAGCATGTAATATTTGAATAACTGAGGCAGTACAAGATTTGGTAGTAAGAGTGTTAATAATTGTGAATTACAGTTATGATTTGCATACTTTAGCATACAAATATGATGCTCACTGAAAGATTGGACTTAAAGACAGAATTCATAATCTTAAACAGAATTGCATAATGGTTTAATACTTTCTTCATAAAAGCAATATTCACCTTCATGCAAAGGGATATAAGAATCAAGAGCTCCAAATATCTTTGTCAATTCTTCTTCGGTCATAATTGACAATTTCAGCATAGGATCATGATAAGCCTGAATACAAAGATATCAATGACAATATTTATAATCATTTCTTAAGTAGGTTTTAAATTACAAAAGCAGGCATGAATCCCAATGCTCACTCCACTAGATTGATCAATTTTAAAAGAAAAATAAAAGACTGGCATTTTTAAATGACCCAAAATTAGCACTGCTACCACTGATTTTAAAACTTTGCTACAAAAAGCAGTTATGAAGTCTTCTAGGCAGAGGGTGGTCATGCAATAACCCAGTAATCCAAGTCCAAGCTGTGGGCACAAGGTTCTAAACCCACCACAGCAGTTGGTGGAATTTAAAATTCCATCGACAATCCCGAAATGGAAAACTAGCATCAGTAACTCTGACCATGAAACTATCAATTTTAAAACTCCATTTGGCACACTAATGTTCCTCGGGAAGGAAATCTGTGTTCCTTAATCTAGCCTATGCAAGACTTCAGATCCACAACGATGTTCCTGATTTTTAACTGCCCTCACATCACCCAGTAAGCCAAAGACAATTTGGAATGAGCACAAGTGCTGGTCTTGTTATTGTTGATACTAACCTCCCATGAAAGAGCAAACAAGAAACAACTTACTGTTTAATTAATCTTATAAGCACTCTTATACAATCATTTCATTATACCTGCCTCTTAAACTGGCAAGCCTCACAGGATTATACATTTATCCAAAAAGATGACTTCAGGAGTTAACTCCTACAAGGAATGGTTTAAAATACTGCCAAATAACGATTGTTATTTTTAAGTACTGCATGCCTTCACTAGAATACTGACCTTTCTTGCTAATTTTAGGTCTTCAATTAAGTCCTGTTCCCCTCGAACCAGTTCAAATATAGCCTGGAAAACAAAAAGCAAATCCTGATGACATGTACTTGGCATGAAGCAAATGCAAAAAAATAGTATGTTACCATGATCATTTTAAAAATGAAGTTTATTGGCCCAAGATTATTTCTCATTTAAATTTAACTGTGCCCATTATTGTATTCTTTTAGTTTTCAAATCCAATGCTCATTACAGGGTGCAGCTGGTCAAAATTTAACCTGCGCTTGAGTGCAGGATTAACATGTGGAAACAGTTCTGAGTTTGATGTTAAGTCTAACTGGATATCACTGTAAATTAACTGCCCTGAGAAGAACAAACAATTGTGGATTTTGGAAGTAGTAATATTACTGGTAGGCCAAATTAAATAAATGGTGGATCTACATGGCTAAATATAGCCTCTACAATTCTTAAAATAATGCCAACATGGAAAAATGAATACACTAAGAGGTCCACAATTTAAAATTTTTCTTCAAAACAACTTTGATGTTTTCTTGATATATTTTGCCCTTATATATATAAAATGCCCTGAAAATTTTCAACTTAATGTATTTTATACCTCTTGCCGCTTAATTTCCTTTGAAGAAAAATTCTTCTTTGTACTCATATCAAGAGTCTCCGACCACAATTTGCTATTGTGCCTTTTAGGTGGAGTTGGGGCTGAGGTTTTGCTGCATAGCTTTTGAGAGCAACCTGGCGATTTGGTGTCAGTGCGGAACGTTATGGATCTCTGCAGATAGAAAATCAGGGCGGTTAGCATTCCAAAAACAAGGCAATAAAGCATTTAAATCAGATTTGAAGATAGTTTTAAAACACTATAACCTTTGTCTTAAAAGAAAGAAACTTCTTTGTGGACGGTTTACTTTGAAAAGGTGCATCTTTGGTTTCACGCAAGGGGAATCTAACACTAACACCCAGTAATATACAGAAAAGCTGATAAGATGGCACATACTCATGTGGACTTGTTAATTATTATATTTTCTTTTTCATCTAAACTAGGTAGATGTTCAGGAGCTCCCTCCAAACCAACAAGATTTACACAGTGATCAAGATTTTCTCCAAATCAAACATGTCAGACTTCAGTCTAAGGCTCAACCACACTGCACCAGCATGCTGATTCCTATAGCTTATTTTGGTTAAATTGCAGCTGATCATAAAAGTCAACTTTGTGACTTTTAGCCAGCAAAACAGGTCAAACTTCATTGAGATCTATACATATACTCAGAAGTGTACAAAGTTTGTTTTGATACAAAGATAAATGAACTGAAAAGTTATTTAGGATTTCACGTACATACTATAAAGATGAACAAAAACTCAACACAATGATCTTTAAACCCGAACTGTAGTTAAAATATTTTAGCAGCCTCAAGGTGACCAAAGCCAAGTTTGTACTGATAGAAATTTCATCAGTAAATATCCTTCCAAGGGGGAAGTCAAAGAGGAGAACAAGGTTGACAAAGATGACCTTGCTGTTAATCAAATCAAAACATTTCTTAAATGGTGCTTTTGACAACTGTTTTGACAATGTCAGACGGTATTAAACTCCTGAGAACACTTGTGGAAGAGGGGGCAGGCTTTATTAAATGCTTGAGAGATCGAAATGTTTTAAAGATGCTCACAAAATCCTAAGCTATTCTAATAAGGTCTGTTAAGCAAAAAAACCCAAGAAATATTACCTGTAATGTTTGACCAAAGCGTCTGACTGCACCATTTTTTGACGGGGATATTAAATTTGCCAGAGATGATACACGTGACAAGGGCCGAACCCGTTTGTTGCTTGGCTCCTAGAAGAGAGGAAAAAGCATAGTTTGTCAACATGATGATTTTAAAGGAGCCCCAAAGAATTTTGACTACATCAGATTAGCAATAAAAGGTAGGTATCTGTTCACACACCAAATATACAAACACTTTCAATGTTCTCAAGACAGACAAAAGCAGTGTCTTGTTACTGACTTGAGTAGAATTTGGCCAGACTTGACTAAGGCAGGAACAGTGACTATTTTTAATTGAGCGGCAAGAGATAGAGAAACATTTGTCCTCTGGTGAATAAAAATTTTGCTGTGTCAAATTGATGAGAATGCCCTAACCTTGCATTAATATACAACCCTAGCTCTGTACAGCAGACTAGGTATAAGAATAAAAGGTGATTTGATGGCATTAGTCTGCCTTATCCAACATCACCCCTCCCTCCCCCCCAGGCTTCAGGATCAGCACTTTGAATGAACAAACTGAACAGTTACATAGAAGTGTATAAAATTGCTAACTGTACAAAAATCTGAGAACAGTACAGAACAGCAGCAGTTTGGACATTAGACTGACATGTGCTCTACCTGGATTTTTATTGAAATGTCTATAAACTCAACTCCAAGATGACCACCTTGGTTTTATTTCCCACCTCCCCTTTGCCCTCATTTGAACACAAAAGGACATTTTACTACAAGTATTAATTTTCAGTAATGGATCATGTTTAATTAGAAACAGAGAACATCTCTCAGTTTATTTATTCACTCCTTTTACACAGCTAAAGACCAGCAACTCATGATAACCACTACCTGAATGCTTTTCAAATGATTTAGCAATATGTTGGGGCAACCAATGGCTTGGCATGGGCATCAGGCAGCCAAGGGTAATCTTAAAAAGGTCTTGTCCAACTACTAAATAAGATAAATCACAAGATGTTAAATTTGAAGCTTGCCATCTGATGCAGGAGATGACAGTGTTGTGAGCTGGCAGGCGAAATACCCCATCAAAGAGGCCAGGGGAAATCAGGAAATATCGAGACTAGAAGTTTTAAATGCAAGAGAAATACAGAAACAAAGGAAGCAATTTTAACAGATGAGATTCTATCATAAATTAAATAGACTACTGCATTATTCTTAATTCAGCTCAGAGGGTCTCCCATCCATCAGTTAATTCTCATGGTACAGGACATTGAAGAAAATTGATGCAATACAATGCACAGATCTGATTTTACCTGGATCTGAAAAAAGTTTCACACCAGGGGGAAAAAAAAACAGACCAGTTCTTGGCTTCTGGGATTCAAATAAGACACAGAAGCTCAAAAGACTGTGGAAAAAAGTTTGAGCCATGTGAAAAAGGTTTTTCCTGGTAGCATTTCTTGCATGCAATGGCCGCATCAACTGCATGCCAGTGATTTGAGAGCTGGCACGAATTGAGTATTTTGCTCAAGGTAAAAAAAAACAAACGATAGAGATAAGGTGAAAGCATGCCTGAAGTGATCAGTAGGTCCCATCATGCAGCTCATGTTCCCACAGGAATGCTGAAACAGCACATTACTAGGTGTGAACTGGAGAGTTACAAGGCAAGTTCAGTTGTCTCCAATGTTCACCTGCACAATGTCACCTTGTTATTGATAGGGGTTATTGCATTTAAATTGTGGTCCCACAACATTTTAAAGTAAACTCTGGTCTCCAATTCCTCTACAGCACTGTCCTGCTTATCTTTATTCTTAAAAGGTAGCCCAATTAGGTCAGCAATCCATGGTTGGACATGTTTAGCAGGTACCTATTAGAGAAGTTAGAAGTAGAAGTTCAAAATGATAACTGAAGAAAATCTATGTTTCCAATGACAGGACAATGAGAATGTCTACTTGGCGGATGGCAAACAATTGGCACAAATAGCAACAGAATAGCTACAAAACAGATTAGCGAATTAGATTGACATCAACCTTACATTCCTTCACTTCCTGTCAGTCATCACTAACACTAATGGGCACAAAGGCACTTCACACAACATCTGAATGTTGTGCCTGCTGTACAGTTCTTTAACACTGAAGTGCAGTACTGGATGCCAAAGAAAATTACAGTATACAGTGAATACTCCTTGTATACAGTTCACTGATTCTTAGACACTGCCCAATGTAGCTATTCTGCTGATGGAAGACAACATCCCTTTAGCTAGCAGTATTGCCACCCCAAATTAACCCAATGTAGATTCTGATCAATTTTGTATTACTGTATTGTAATGCAAGAGAAAAAAACCCTAAGGAAATAGATTTGGAAAGTCAAGGGAAAAAAAAAGTCAGGTATACAATCTACTCTATGCCTCAATTTTGTAAGAATCTCTTCCCCATGGCAGACATGACTCAGACCAGAGAGCGTAAGTTTAAGGTGAACAAGTACTTTAGAGCAGATCAGAATTTTTTTTTTCCACCCAGAGGGCAATAGGTACATGTTGCCCGCGAGTGGAGACAGGTACTCTTGCAACATTAAAGCAGCATTTTGATTACTTATAATATCAGGGCATAAGAGGCTATGGACCAAGTGCAGGTAAATGGGAGCAGTGTAGTTTGGAGTTTGTTGGTTAACACAGACATGGGCCAAAAGGTCTTTTTCTATGCTGCGTGACTGACTAAAATGCGGTCAATAAATTTTGATCTAACTTGAACAAAACTGTTAAGCAAGAACAAACAGCTGCCATTTGTCAACTGCTTGGAGTCAAGTTTGGAGCAGAGAAAAAAAAAGCCCTTCAGCACAGTGTCATAAACAATCACTGCTCATCATAGAACTGTATGCTACAGTGACAGGCCCCTTAGTCCACCACATCTGTGCTGGCCACGAAGGGAAAGAGTGTGGAATGTAATGGATGGGATGCTAATCAACAGACTGCTACATTCTTAAATGGTGTTGAGCTTATGCATTCACCACAGACCTCCTTGCATGTGACTTGCTCTTGTAACACTCGTATTTATACGGTTAGCCCAGTTCAGTGTCTTGTCACATGGCAGTCCCCAGGAGGGACTGTGAAGGATTTAGAGGTGTGCGCGCGCATGTGTGATGTTTACACACTCCCATGGAAGACAGTCATTGCCTGACATTTGTGGCAAGAATTCTACTGCCCCCTATCAGCCAGAGCCTGGGAGGTCTTGCTGCAAATAGACATGGGTTGCTTCAGTATTTGAGTCATGAATCCCATTTTCCAGCACCTGCTTACTTCTATCATTTTCTCCATTGTTTCTTTAGATTAGATTAGATTAGATTAGATTAGATTACTTACAGTGTGGAAACAGGCCCTTCGGCCCAACAAGTCCACACCGCCCCGCCGAAGCGCAACCCACCCATACCCCTACATTTACCCCTTACCTAACACTACGGGCAATTTAGCATGGCCAATTCACCTGACCTGCACATCTTTGGACTGTGGGAGGAAACCGGAGCACCCGGAGGAAACCCACGCAGACACGGGGAGAATAGTTTAATGAGTAACTGCACCTGTACAATAAACTTCAGTACTTCTGCTGTTTACTTTCCATTACATTTGCATTCAATGGTGAATGCAAGGAATAACCAAAATACATTGCCCAATACATGTGTTCTGCCCATACTTGCCAGGCACACTTGTACAAATTGTGTTACAGCTTAGTTAACCAGCTAGAATACATTCAAATAGCTTATATTTCAAGCAATGTTCAATTGAAAACAACATTTCCCTTGGGGCAGAAAAGTCAGACATTGATTTTAGGTCGTCTGCAATCTTGCTTTGCACGAAGTGGAAAACTTGTGACTTTGTTTTAAGGTGTTCCTGCATGTAAAATCACTGTCCTCTCCCTTGTTGATCTGAAGCGGAGACAGAATCAACCTGTGGCTATGCTGCTTGAACCTCCCATGCCCCTTCCAAAAATAACTGGTAAGCTTTCAAACAGTGTCAGAAACAACCAGCATATCTGTCAATAAGAATGCTCAACAGTCTAGATTTTCTGGTTGAAACTTCAGTTCACATTTAAAACATTTTCTGCCTATAATCACAATTCCCAGTTTTTATACAAGTTCCAACACAATGGTCAACTTGCACACCTTTCACCAATGTGACAAACCATTTTTATTCCACCACTTCTCTCATTCATTGGCCTAAGTCTGGATGGAAGAAATGGGCATCTAATGAGTTTCAAAATCACGGAATTCATCCTGCACATGTAATAAATCTTTCTTCCCATTGCATTGACTGACTCTGGTTCTGAGTCAACACTCAGTGTACTTGTTGGGCCGAAGGGCCTGTTTCCACACTGTAATGTAATCTAAAATAATCTAATCTAAAATGTAATCTAAAATCTAATCTAAAAATCTAAAACACTCAACTAGCCGCATTAGCACACTTCCCAATTCCTTACATACAGCTAAATCGAGAAAAAAGTTGAAAATACCTCTTCCTAATTGAGATGATTTTGGGTTATACTGGCTGATATGGGTCATTTTTAAGAAATAATGATCTTTCACACAATTCCTTTTCGATTCAACATTTAAAAAGTTGCAGTTCTCCAAAGCAGATTCTCAGAGTGCCATGAGCAGCAAGATCTTGTTTGATGTATTCAATTTTCAACACTGATAATTAGAGGATATTAGAATGTTGAACTATAGGACCTTCCATAAGGGAGACTTTTAAAAGTTTTTGTTGTGCAAATTCACGTGTTAAACAGCTGCAGCCTCTTATCGTAGGCACGAAGTTGACACCGAGCTATGGATGGATGCTATAGATAACCCAAGGTTATTTGATCCTTGGGAGTGACACTTACTTGACAAATGAATATTTGACTACATACATGGAGACACTGATCTAAACTTATTGATATTACATAGGCCTATGCTACTCCATATACTGGCATTTTTAAACAAGGTTTCTTCTATAAGCGAAAAAACTTAGATGGCACAACTTCAGTGGAAAGGCACTCTGGACTGTTAACAATCCCCAATTGCTGTGTTTTAAAAATACTCTTGCATTTGACTTTTTGGGGATTTTTGCAAATTTCAAATGTTGCCATGCTCTGACTTATTCCTCAATCACGTAACACTGCCTTCTCCCTATAACCTTTTTAAACAACTAACAGAGCTTGCTGCTGTTAGTATCAGCTCAATTATGAACGTTGCCCTCTTACAGTTGGGTGGCACGATGGCACAGTGTTTAGCACTGCTGCCTCACAGCACCAGAGACCCAGGTTCAATTCCCACCTCAAGCGACTGACTGTGTGGAGTTTGCACATTCTCCCCGTGCCTGCGTGGGTTTCCTCCGGGTGCTCTGGTTTCCTCCCACAGTCCAAAAATGTGCAGGTTAGGTGAATTGACCATGCTAAATTGCCCACAGTGTTAGGTGAAGGGATAAATGTAGGGGAATGGGTCTGGGTGGGTTGTGCTTCGGTGGGTCGGTGTGGACTTGTTGGGACAAAGGGCCTGTTTCCACACTAAGTGAAAAAAAAACTTAGCATCTGTGGAGAAACAAGTTAACGTTTGAATCCACTGACCTTCGGATCTGCCATCAATTTGTTTTGTTTCAGATTTCTCGCATCTGCAGTTGTTCTATTTTACAAAAGGTGACTGATTCTATATTGAAATACTGTAAATGGGACCACCACATTAACCATGCCAGACTTCTTTGAGAAAAGTACTGTTCTTTCACTCTGGGCATTGATGCTGGGTTAGGGTTTACAGACTAAAATAGAACCAAAGGTACGCTGGAATTTAGAATTGCTACAAGAACTGTTTTGCAACAAGAATAATTTGTTTAAAGCTAGCAGTTGGGAAAATTGTTAAATAGATTGAGTAGGAAATGATGCAATTAGTATGGAATGCTAACTTCTCAAGTTAGCTACACAAACTCTTTGTAATTGTTAATTCCAACAGTTGAAACCACCCACTGAAATTCAAATTAGCAGCAATTTCTAATTCAAGCTGTTGGCTAAAGACAAGAAACAGGAATTATTCTGACAATGGGGTGACAGATCGTATCAAATGGCCGTACAGCAGGAAGAATTCAGGAATCAAGATAGATCTGTTCCTTTTGTCCCATGATTAAGTGCGAATTCTTCACACTTGACATAAGGCAGCTGTCAAAGTGACACCAAACCACCCAGATTCTTGATTCTCAACTTCCACAGGTAGAAAAAAGTTCTTTTCATTTCAGCTATGATCATCAAGAAGATGCTTGTCAAGATAATGCTGAAAAACCAGCTCTGCAATGACAGCTGTATATTAATAAATCTATATTCAAATATCTGCATGCGTGCAAGTTTGCTTGTGGCAGTAAGCAAGTGGCAAAATGTGATGTTTTTTGATTGAAATTAAACCTTTTCTTGTTGCTTCCTAGAACATGTTTAAAGTACTCCAGGTCCAGTGGAAAACTATTAGTTCCTAGTACCAGATGATGTATGTTGTTTGGTGACCATAATTGGGCTCAGCACTTAGGGACAATATTATACATGTAAAACAAAGTCATTGTTAATCTGTACAGTGTGGACTGTCAATCTGTCCTGATGCAGTATGACATCTCCAGAGTAAGTGGGCCATAAACTTAGGTCATCAAGCTCAGAGATAGGGTATAATGCAAACAAGATAATGAGGCCCATTGCTATCCAGTTATTGCTGTAGGAGGATTTTTTTAATACTCAACATCTACATAATTTATTGAAAAATGCAGAGTCTGTAGGTGGTGATCAGCTCAGTCACAGCATTTTGTTTTAAAAAAAAAGCAGAAGAGTGACTTTTGGTGAAAAAATTTTAACATTACAAATGTTAATATTAATTATACTCAAGTGTTGTGTCAGGCTCTCTTACGTAAATGCTGTTATGTACAAACATTTCGTTTCCCAAAAACTTCACGAAAGTAAAATTTCACATCTGAAACGAAACTGGATTGGTTGGACAGGAAGTTATATAAATCACAAGCTATAAACTTTTCAAAAAAGGATGTTAGGGAAGAAGAATAGTCTTTAGGACAATCAAAAAATTTCCAACATGTGCATCCTGTAGCAAGAAAAATCCCTTCAAACATCAATCTTCTGATTTTGGCAAAGGAATGGACACCTCAAAATGGATTTATCAAATTCAGCCAATTTTTAAATCACTTCACGCATTTACATATTTGTGGGAAAATGTTTGCAGGCGGTATGGTGTTCTGAATTTATAAAGCTCCATCACCATTCTACAGAATGAGACTTTACGTAAAAATCCAGGCCATCTGGAAGGTTCCTCCACTACCTTAACTCTGCGCCCTCCATTGCACCAAGTGTCGAGAGAGTTAGGACTGAAATCTTCAAGTTTGAAATTTGTACAATTTTTCTGAGCAACTTAGCCAAAGTTCTGGATACACATTTTCATATCATAGATTCAATGAAATCTAAAGTTCCCCCCAAAAAAAGTGACAATCCAATTTTCACACTTCCCACTTTCCTAACATTAACTGCTAACTCAGACCAGAAACTCTTCGCCACAATATTTCCAGGGTTTGAAAAGATCTCTTCCAGATGCATGACAACCAAAACTGGACCCCATACAAAGTGAGCAAATTAAAAACACTCGCATGACTGCCATACTTGTACCCTAATCAGTTTTATAGTTCAGCATTCTATTTGCTTGTTGCCTTTATTCAGGATTCGTGAATATAAGTGCGGGCATATCAGACGAGACCAGCATTAAATATTCATCCCTTTACCCTTC
This sequence comes from Chiloscyllium plagiosum, assembly GCF_004010195.1. Classification (NCBI taxonomy): domain Eukaryota; kingdom Metazoa; phylum Chordata; class Chondrichthyes; order Orectolobiformes; family Hemiscylliidae; genus Chiloscyllium; species Chiloscyllium plagiosum. Next base: position 45,273,802 of record NC_057732.1, on the reverse strand, counting down.
CACAAGGCAATGATAGGGACCCATTTGCTGCAATTCTTTGTAGCAGGCCAATTCTTTTGAATGATGTGTTCAGCACCTTCAGATCAATTAATCAATATTGGTCTGGAAATGGAGTCACATGTAGGGAAAAAAGTACAGTGGGATACACACAGTGAACTAATTAGGTTGTGTTTGATAGAAGTTCAGTAATTGTATTTAACTTCAGATTTTAAAAAAATTCTATTCAGTGATTTTGAAGTCTCAGATTATTAGTAACAATTACATTATCATGCCCACATTTTTCACATTGTTGAAAGTTGTTTTCTGTTGATTATTTTTGATTGAAAATTTAAATTTGTATTAAAAAAGTCTTTCTTCTAGCTCCAAATGTTGTCTCCTTCCAACTTTAATTCCAAGTTTGGTATCGCTCCCAATTGCAACCAGTTCATTCCAAGCTGCCCAAACTAGAAATTTGCAATCCATATCTTCAACTCTTTACAGAGAAGTGATTTGTGCATTATATAAAAGCTGAGAATGTCTGTTGGAGTTGTGCAAAAGTATAAAAGATGAATCAGCAGGACAGTAGTTTAACGGTGTTCAGACAAAAAAAAGGAGGTCAAGCCCCACTGTTTCAGGTTTCACTGATAACCTCTCCATGGCCAAAGGAAGCATCTTGCTACATCATGTTTAGCTAGCCCTCCCTCGAACAAAGGAACACGCTGACTGATTATTTCAATACAGAATGCATCATTTCCATTTTAATTCAAAAGTGTGGATACAATACTTCAATTTTACTTTAAAATAAGATTACAAATTCAATATTGAAGTCATAATATTTCAAATACGAAGCTGAATACTGGATTTGTTTTGTTTCAGTTTCCCCAATTGTTACTTTGTTACACATTAAATCTCAATACATTTTGTTGACATTGCATCACTTGCATAATATTCTGAAGACAATATCTCCAGTTGGAATATGTACATGTAACTCACATTTTGCCTAGCAGGGATTGTTGAATAGGTAGCACTGTATCAGTGGAAACAGGTCAACTGGGGTATCGCCACCGCTATGTAATATCCAAAATTACTTGAAAAAAAAAGTGCTTACTTTCATGCCAACATGAATAGCAGGCATTTTAACGGAGTTTGGTTTATAAAAATACATTTTACAAGGTGCTTATAAAAGCAGAGGATAAAAAAGTTGCAGTGTATTTATAGGAAAACAAAATCCATGAACGGAGCTAAATTTTAGTCATAATAAAGAAATTGAAAAACAAAACAGGAAAGACAGAATAAGGGTCACAAAACACAGGTTGAAAAGAGTAGTGATCGCCTGTTAACTCTGAAGTGAAGCAACCATCTGAATATAACCAGTATAAAAACAACCATTTGAACAACTGCTGAGACAATCAAGCCACTTCCAGCTGATTCTCAACAAAAAAAAAACAACAAATTAACATGCTCAAAGTACACAAATGGCATGAACTTCGACTAAATCTTCCAAAGTCTCTACAAAATGCCCACAAAATATGCAAAATACATTTTTAAAGAGATAGCAATATGAATAGTTGAGATGCAGAACAGTGTTTCATTCTACTGATAATGACTTTGTCATATTGAATGTTGGATACTGAAGTGGCAAAAACCTGTAACCTCACACACCAGCTTAGCAGAGATCACAATTGCTAAAAAATGCTTTCCTTCGGACAGGGACAGAGAAAGGGTGAGACAAATACTAAGATAATTAGTTTTCTCTTTTAAAATGTTAGTCTTATTTCTAAAACTTCAGCTATTTTAGAGAGAAATATTTTTGTGCCTGTGAAGCATTTTTCTTCTGCAGCATAAACCAGATCAGTCACTCTAATCTAAATTATATTAAGTGCAAAACACAATCACTGACATTCTGCTTGCAATCAAAAGATTACAAAGCATTTTGCAAACCTAAGAGTTATGCAATATATTATCCATTAAGATAAGAAAAGTTCTTACTGAGCAAGAATTTAAACTGACCAGAGATTTGATCCATATGCCATTTCAACATGCTATCAGGCACCCAGAATCTTTTCAAGGGCGAGCAAAGTATATCAGTGATGATTGCCCTGCACAACTGTCCTCACACTGAGCCTTTTCTCTCAGCACACACGAGTAACAGGATCTGATTACACTGAGTACAAGCTGTAGCCCAAGGTCAGAGCCGAATTACTTAGTACCTTAGATAAAGGGCGAACCCAGGCAACTAACGTAGAGTTAAAACAACTTTTCTTAACAAAAATACTTTGAAACCTTACGGATCATAATAATACATAAGTTAACTTCACTGTTTATAACATTTCCATTCAAATTAGTATTAAAATTAAGCTTCACGAAGTACTTAAAAAAAATCAAGAAAACCTTACCTCCAATTCCTTTGTGGAGGTAGCTTGTGACTGAACATCCACCACAGTAATAGCCCTTTTGGTGGGCAAAAGGTTTTGTATCTCATCAAAAGCAACCATATCTAATAAAATTCTTATTTAAATCCTACTTCTTGGGGAAAAAAAACTGGTGTCCGGAGAGCACAAACACCACTCCAATCTCTGCGCTAACTTCTCTACACTATTACCGTAGACGAACTCACACGCAACTTCAGACAACTGGGAGGAGCTCAAGCTGAAGTGCAGCTGCCCACACTTAGATAATCAATCATCTACTGACTCTGTAGGTGGACCACACCCTCTGCTCCATCTACAAATCGTTGAAAAGTTCAATAAACCCTGAACAGACGGGGAAATGAAGACTTACAAGCTGAACTCAAAATAATTCAGCACAAATAGATCGATGGGGAAGGATTTAACAGATCCCGCTCGCCTACATTTCAAAGTCAACATTTCGTTCAACATACTCGTATTTTCTAATTAAAAATGTAGCAATTAAAGCAAAGTTACACATCCTATTATTCTTGAACAGATCTACCACACCAGTCTTCGACCATTAGGTTGTAACATCACGGAAGAGGTCGACAAGCTTGGCTCAGCTAAATTTGGTGGAAAGGTTAACATCATCTTTTTTCAAGTGTAAATGTCTTCAACTTGAAGCTGTTATGCCCAACAATAGCATTCTAGTTAATAGGGAGTCGAGCTTTCAGCTCCAAATTCAGTCAGTGTTAAACCTTTGGGACAAACCCCATTTCCACCCTTAATACCTCAAAAATGAACTTTACAGACCTCTTCAACTCCTCAGATTTCAGCTGATGTAAAACTCCGTGTCTCTGGTCCCCAAGTACCAATCACCCAATTGCTGCCAGTGCCATAGTTAATAAATATTGCTCTGAAGACCTCCTCGTGGGTCTGCTCCTGGGCCTGGCCAAACTGGCCACCAACAGGTCCAGGCAGCGGGCCGTGGAGGGGGTCGTTAGGGCCGACTGCCTGCCCCTCTTCTGCGGTTACGTTAGAGCCCGGGTGTCCTTGGAAAAGGAGCACGCGGTGTCCACTAACACCCTGGAGTTGTTCAGGGAGAGGTGGGCGCCGCAGGGAGTGGAGTGCATCATTTCTCCCTCCAATTCTATTTTGATTTAGTCCCTACCCTCCCCTTCACTGTTTTGATCACACAGCACTGCCCTTTGATGTGAAGGGCAGTGTTTGTCACTGGCCACCCGGGTGTTTTCCTATCTTCCTGGTGGTGGAAATTGAATAAAGATTCGTGCACTTTGTGTCTTTCACTGTGTCTCACACCTGCACACACACACCACGGGTGCTGGGGGAAAAAATAAGCACTACCGCACTTAGGTGGTAGTGTGGGGGTTAAATTTAAAAGAAAAAAAAATAAAAAATAAAAATAAGAGTCGAAAAAAAATAAACAGGGGAAAAGAAAAAAAAATATCAAAATTGTTGTCCTCACTATATTACTGACTTGCAGGAAGGAAATGAATGTACCAAAGCCACATTTGCAGACAACACAAACTTTAAGAATTGGACTTTTTTTTATATCTTAGATTACTTACAGTGTGGAAACAGGCCCTTCAGCCCAACAGGTCCACACCAATCCTCTGAAGGACAACCCACCCAGACCAATTCCCCTACATGTAACACTACGGGCGATTTAGCACAGCCAATTCACCTCACCTGCACATTTTTGGACTGTGGGAGGAAACCTGAGCACCCAGAGCAAACCCACGCAGAGAATGTGCAAACTCCACACAGACAGTTGCCTGAGGCAGGAATTGAACCTGGGTCTCTGGTGCTGTGAGACAGTAGTGCTAACCACTATGCCACCATGCCACCCCTTTTGTCTTTAAATTCTGGTTTTGTATTTGTATTTTACAATGGCATTGTCAAATGGAAACTTTGTATACTTTACACTGTACTCAAGTATACAGTTCATGACAATAAAACCTAGATGAAAAGATAGATTGCGAGAATGATACAAAGAGTTTGCAGAGAGTTTACACCAATTAGAAATTAGTGGACAAAGTTAAAAATCACACAACACCAGGTTACAGTCCAACAGGTTTATTTGGAAGCACTAGCTTTCGATGCGCTTCCAAGCAAGTGCTTCCAAATAAACCTGTTGGACTATAACCTGGTGTTGTGTGATTTTTAACTTTGTCCACCCCAGTCCAACACTGGCACCTCCAAATCATGACTAGAAATTAGTGACAAGTCTTTTTCCACATTCAACTGTAGGACATGTTATAGTGCCTGCTATTAGACTTGCCCACGATGGTTTTCAAAACTTTGTTTGGCAAGTTCCCAAAATGTGAACTTTTGATGAGGGGAAATGGGGCATCTGGGACCTGACTGAGCAAAATAATTACATAATTTTTAATCTAATCAATATCAAGGACTGGAAAATAACTTGTGCAAGACTTAAGATTTAAATTAGGGTGAATTTAATGTTAAACAGGTCCAGAAAGAGAAGAGAGGAGCAAAGATTGCATTGAGGGAAATGAGACAGAAAAGGTAATTTAAAAATCTTCAACAATTAAAACGTGAGTTGAGATTCATGAGTTGGCATAGTTAATTTTCAGAGCCGGAAGACATTAACTGACCGTAATTAACACTTCTATTAAAAGAGTACTTAGATGGAAACCACAGGACAACATTTTATGGTGAATTTATCTTGCAACAGGTAAGGAAATGTAGTAAACAGACATTCTTCAACGCAATTCACTGGCAAGACAGACAATGAGATACCATTTTTGTGAAGCAGTTGGTGGAGTAGCTAATCTCAGATGAGCAACCTGTGAATTTCCACATTTAACTGCATGCTTCCATCTTGCTTGAAGTTGTGGTCAAATTTGTGCAGTTAGCTATGTGTTATTTTTGATAACAACTTATGTGCCAACATGTTTCAATATTACATGAAAGAGAATCCCGAGTGAGACACAGAAACAGAAGGCTGAAAGGTGACCTTATAGAGGTTTATAAAATCATGAGGGGCACGGATAAGGTAAATAGATAAGGTCTTTTCCCTGAGGTGGGGGAGTCCAGAGCTAAAGGGCAGAGGTTTAAGGTGAGAGTGGAAAGATTTAAAAGGGACCTAAGGGGCAACTTTTTCCTGCATAGGGCGGTGCATCTATGGAATGAGCTGCCAGAGGAAGTGGTGGAGGCTAGGACAATTACAACATTTAAAAGGCATCTGGATGGATATATGAATAGGAAGGGTTTTGAGGTACATGGGCGAAGTGCAGGCAGTTGGGACTAGATTAATTTAGGATATCTAGTCGGTATGGATGAGTTGGATCGTTGGGTTGTTTTTGTACAGTACATCTCTACAAAAATCGTGAGATCAGGTCAGTGAAGGAAAAATTACAAAGGTAACAGAATAAAGTGATATCTGGAACTTAAAACCAGATTTGCAACGTATTTCAAATCAGAACTCTATCTCACACCAAAACACACCACAAACCTGGAGTGCAGGTTCATAGTTCCTTGAAAGTAGATAGGATAATGAAGAAGGCATTTGATATGCTTTTCTTTATTGGTCAGAGCATTGAGCATAGGAGTTGGGAGGTCATGATGTAGCTGTACAGGGCATTGGCTAGACCACTTTCGGAATACTGCGTGGAATTCTGGTCTCTTTCCTATCGGAAGGATATTGTGAAACTTAAAAGGATTCTGAAAAGATTTACAAGGATATTGCCAGGGTTGAAGGATTTGAGCTATAGGGAAAGGCTGAACAGGCTGGGGCTGTTTTCCCTGAAGCGTCCGAGGCTGAGGGGTATCTTATAGAGGTTTATAAAATCATGAGGGGCATGTTTAGGATAAATAAACACGGTCTTTTCCCTGGGTTGGAGGAGTCCAGAACTAAAGGGCATAGGTTTAGGGCGAGAGAGGAAAGATATAAAAGAGAACTAAGGAGCAGTTTTTTTACACAGAGGGTGGTGCATGTATGGAATGAGCTGTCAGGAGAAGTGGTGGAGGCTGGTACAATTACAACATTTAAAAGACATGTGGATGGGTATATGAATGGGAAGCGCTTAGAGGGATATGGGCCAAGCGCTGGCAAATGAGACTAGATTAGGTTAGGATATGTGGTCGGCATGGACGAGTTGGACTGAAGGGAATATTTCCATGCTGTACATCTTTATGACTCTAAATCTAAGCTTTTCACTTGAACTTGTTACTTGCTTGAGTCAAAATCTCTTTAAAAATCTCCATTCACTGCACATCACATCAGCAAAAAGTAGATGAAGCTTCATAATGCAACTCAACTCAAAACAGAAGAAGAGAAAGGGGAATTAATATTGGGTATTGCTGAAACAGGCCAAGGCCTTGAATACGATTTTGAGTCAGTCTTCACAGTGGAAGACATGTCTAATATGCCAAAGAATGATGTGAAAGAAATGATGGGAGGTGAGAACCTAAATTCAATTGTTATCCCTAAAGGGGTAACCAAACCTGAGGGTCTAAAGGCAGATAAGTCCCCTGGTCCTGATGGAATGCATCCCAGGGTGCTTAAAGAAATAGCGGAAGTTATTGTAGATGCATTAGTGGGCATTAACCAAAATTCACTAGACTCCGGACAGTTACGGCAGACTGAGTCATAGAGGTGTACAGCATGGAAACAGACCCTTCGGTCCAACCCGTCCATGCCGACCAGATATCCCAACCCAATCTAGTCCCACCATATCCCTCCAAACCCTTCCTATTCATATATCCATCCAAATGCCTTTTAAATGTTGCAATTGTATCTGCCTCCACCACATCATCTGGCAGCTCATTCCATACACGTACCACTCTGTGTGAAAACGTTTCCCCTTAGGTCTCTTTTATATCTTTCCCCTCTCACCCTAAATCTATGCCCTCTAGTTCTGGACTCCCTGACCCCAGGGAAAAGACTTTGTCTATTTATCCTATCCATGCCCCTCATAATTTTGTAACCCTCTATAAGGTCACCCCTCAGCCTCTGACGCTCCAGGGAAAACAGCCCCAGCCTGTTCAGCCTCTCCCTGTAGCTCAGATCCTCCAACCCTGGCAACATCCTTGTAAATCTTTTCTGAACCTTTTCAAGTTTCATTGGAAGACAGCAGATGTCATGCCACTGTTTAAAAAAGGGTGTAGGTAAAAGGCAGGTAGCTATAGGCCAGGTCGCTTCATATCTGTAGTCGGGAAAACGTTGCAGGCTATTATTAAACAAGAAATAGCAAGACATCTGGATGGAAAGGGTTCCATCAGGGAGAAGCCGCACGATTCAGGAAGGGAAGGTCATGTTTGACAAATTTACTGGAGTTCTTTGAGGATGTAACAAGCATGGTAGATGGAGGGGAACAGGTGGATGTTGTATACTTGGATTTCCAGGAGGCATTTGATAAGGTGCCGCATAAAAGACTCATCCATAAAAAAAGAATGCATGGAGGTGCAGGAAATGTACTGACATGGATAGAGCTCTGGTTAACCAATAGAAAGCAGAGAGTTGGGATAAATGGGTGTTCCTCTGGTTGGAGATCAGTGGTAAGCAAGGTGCTGCAGGGGTCAGTGTTGGGCCCATAACTGTTCATGATATATATAAATGATTTGGAAGAGGAGGCAGAGTGTAAGGTGTCTAAGTTTGCTGATGACACTAAATTGAGTGGAAAGGCAAATGAATAGAGGATGTGGAGGGTCTGCATAGACATTTAGATAGGTTAAGTAAGTGGGCAAGGGTCTGGCAGATGGAGTACAATGTTAGTAAAGGTTATCCAGTTTGGAAGTAAAAATAGTAGGTCAGAGTATTATTTAAATGGTGGAAGATTGCAGCATGCTGTTGTGCAGAGGGATTTAGGAGTGCTTGTACATTAATTGCTAAACATTGATTTCCAGGTGCAACAGGTAATCAGGAAGGCAAAAGGGATATTAGCTTTCATTGCTAGAGGGATTGAATTGAAGAACAGGCAGGTTCTGCTGCATTTGTACAAGGTGTTAGTGAGGCTACACCTTGAGTGTTGTATGCAGTTTTGGTCTCCTTACTTGAGAAAGAATATTATGGCTTTGGAGGCAGTGCAGAGGAGGTTCACAAGGTTGATTCCGGAGATGAGGGAGTTACCCTCTGAGGAGAAGTTGAGCTGCCTGGGACTGTACTCGCGAGAATTTAGAAGAATGAGCGGGATCTTTTAGAAACGTATAAAATTATGAAAGGGATAGACAAGATAGAGGCAGGCAAGTTGTTTCCTAGTGGTGGGTGAGACTAGGACTAGGGGACATGCCTGAGGACGAGGGGGAGTAGATTTAGGATAGAGATGAGGAAGAACTGATTTCCCCAGTGAATCTATGGAATTCTCTGCCCAAGAAAACAGCAGAGGCAGCTTCATTAAATATATTCAAGACACAGTTGGCTGGGTTTTTGTATGATAGGGGAATTAAGGGTTATGGGGATAATGCAGGTAGGAGGAGCTGAGGGACGATGGATAGATCAGCCATGATCTTAATGAATGGTGGAGCAGGCTTGATGGGCCAAATGGCCTACTCCTGCTTCTATTACTATGAAACGTGTTTAAGAAACACAAATTGTTCCTGTCTTTTGCAACCAAAAGCTTAAGTATAGGCTTAAATTATTGTTGGTTTGCTAATCTTATAACTGTTGGCAAATCAATTAGCAAATCATCATAGCTTCACCGTACTGCTTTGTAAAATGTCATACTATTGATATACTGGCATAGCAAGCTTGCCTTTGGAGAAAGAACTGCAAAATAAATAAAACGGAACTAATACTACCACATCAAAAGCATCATGGCTCAACTTACAACAAGGTTTGGAACCTGAATCCAAAGGCAAACAACCAACATTCGGTGCTTCCATATCCTTAATATCTTTTCTTCTAATATGTCAGGAAGCTAATCCAAATAGGGAAATATTGCAAAATAACTTTACATCAACTGTATATGAGCAAAAAAATTATTTCCTCCAAATGATTGTTAAAAAATTATGTTTACAATTTCAGAACAATTAAGTTTCATACGAACATTAAATCTGTGATTATTAAATCTCTGTACAGCATAAATTAGGAAATTTGGCAGCAAGGAACTGGACTGTATTACAGAATTGCTTCCAGTTGCAGAAATTCAGAAGTATGCATCAGCTTTGCGTAGTGCTGATTCTGTCATACGTATAACGAACTGCAATTTTGGCAAGAATAGGAGAAAGCTTTGAATACTAAGGATACCAAGAAAGATGATGGAAGTTAACCTTTGTTTCTGGGCGCTGGTGTGCTTGTGATTTTTCAGACATGTAGGTTCATGTAAATGATTTTCTTTCCAGGGCTCAGAATGGGAACAAAGCAAGAATTAAACTAACTTTCATCCCCGGTCCATACCATGGACTGAGTGTTTCACAATTAGCAACATTGTGTCACAATTCTGCATTAACAGGGAGTGTTGCAGGTCTTACCTTGCATTATGTTTATTATCTATAGTAAACAGCTTCTGCAGCGCCAAATGGAGAATAGGAGCAGACTTCATGTGGCAGCCAGATCATAAGGACCATCCATTTAGTTTTACAAACAAACACATAAAAGTCCATCGAGTTTTGAAGTCAATTTTTTCAACTGGAACAATCTTTTATGTGTCAAGAAAATGAAATTTCCTGGGTGAAAAATCACAAACTTGCTGTAAAGTTTGTGAAGTAAATAATATTTTTTAAAGAATTTGTAAATACGGGAAAACCTGACAGAACTTTAAGATTAGTACTGAGTCAGGATCAGAGAGGCAAAACAAAATAATAGGATTCACAATAATTGTTCCACAAAGATGGAGAAATAAAACTACTTTTAAACATTCTTTAATGTACCTTAAATAATCAGATTACGTTACTTCAGAACAACAAAATAATTCCCTTACACTGCCTTTTGTGAATCAAGTTCTAGTACCTCACTGCCAGATATAAAATCATGACTGGGACTTGATTTGATTAGTCACAATGCATGGCTTTCACAGATTGAAGTCATATTACGTTTTAAATAAAGTATATTTCATGATGATGACTACCTAGCACCTGGTTTAATCAGAGTTGCATTTAAATTTTATTTCAAAATTGTAATTTATTGTTTCTATCTTCTGTTTGTTATTTTTGCTGGACTAAAATGCCATTTTATTTCATGATTAGGTTAGATGTTGCTACAAATGTAACTCAATTATAGGCATTAGATATTTATTCTACTGACTGGTACAAAGGAATGTAATCGATTTAATACAATTTCATGTAGAACCTTGGATGGTTCCAGCATTTTCCAGAATTCTGTAGACTCTGGAAGAGTTCCAATTGATTGGAGGGTAGCTGATGTAACCCCACTCTTGAAAAAAAGAGGGGAAGAGAAAACGGGGAATTATATGCTGGTTAGCCAGACATCAGTGGTGTGGTGGGGAAAATACTGGAGTCAATTATTAAGGATGTAATAACTGAATGTTTGCAAAGCAATGACAGAATTGGCCCTCGTCAGCATGGATTCACTAAAGGGAAATCATACTTGACAAGTCTTCTGGAATTTTTTGAGGCTGTGAACAGTTGAGTGGACAAGGGTGAATCAGTAGATGTTGTGTATCTGGACTTTCAAAGGCTTTTGACAAGGTTCCACACAAGAGATTGGAAAGGAAAATTAAAGCTCATGGTATTGGATGAAATGTATTGATGTGTATAGAGAACAGGTTGGCAGAGAGGAAGCAGAATTGGAATAAACGGGTCCTTTACAGAGTGGCAGGCAGTGACCTGTGGGATGCTGCAGGGCTCAGTGCTAGTACCTCAGCTGTTCACAATATACGTTAATGATTTGGACAAAGGAATTGAATACAATATCTCCAAATTTATAGGTGACACTAAGCTGGGTGGCAGTGTGTGCTGTGAGGAGGATACCAAGAGACTGCAGGATGACCCGGAGAGACTGGTTGAGTGGGCAATACTTGCCATATAATGGTCGCAAAAACAGGAGGGCAGATTATTATCTGAATGATGGCAGTTTAGAAAAAGGTGAGGTGGAACGAGACCTGGATGTCATAGTAGAGCAGTTGCTGACGTTTGGCATGCAGGTGCAACAGATGGTGAGGAAAGCTAATGGCATGCTGGCCTTCATAATAAGAGGATTTAAGTATTGGATTAAGAATGTCTTGCTGCAGTTATACAGGGCCTTGGTGAGGCCACACTTTGAGTATTATGCGCAGCTTTGGTCTCCTAATCTGAGGAAGGACATTCCTACTACTGAGGAAGTCCAGCTAAGGTTCACCAGACTGATTCCTGGGATGACAGGACTAGATTGATTGGGCTTGTACTCGCTGGAATTTATAAAAATGAGGGGGGATCTCACAGAAACATGTAAAATCCTGATGGGACTGGACAGGCTAGATGTGGGAAGAATGTTCCCGATGTCCACAACTAGGGGTCATAGTCTAAGAATAAGTGGTAAACCATTAAGGACTGAGATGAGGAAGAATTTCTTCACTCAGAGCTGTGAACCTATGGAATTCTCTCCCACAGGAACTTGTTGGGACCAATTCATTAGATATATTCAAGAGGGAGCTGGATTTGGTCTTTGCGATTAAAGAGGTCAAGGGGTATGGAGAGAAAGCAGAAATAGGGTACTGAGACTGCATGATCAGCTATGACCATATTGAATGGTGATAAAAACTCTAAGGGCAGATTGTCCTACTCCTGCACCTTTTTTCTATGTTTCAAGAATAGGTAAAGGTAAAGTCACCATTGTCCCAGAGGACCAGTCTCTCATGAGAGACAGATAACTGGTGATTGAGAAGATGGGATCATCATGATGACTCAGTTGGTATCGGAATCGAACTCGCGCTGTTGGCATTAATCTGCGTCGCAAACCAGCCAACTGATGTCCTTCCCAAGAATAACGAGGTACAAGTTTAAAGATATATGAATTATAAAACTAAGGATTTAGCTTTACTATTCATGTACGGCCATCTCATAATGGAGACATAGCAATATCATCAAAGTAATATTTTAGTTGAGTGTTTCAAACAGGTCAAATGACAAGGGCAAATAGGTGCTTAGCAAAAACAGAACTTGATGGAGAAACTCAGCTGGTCTGGCCGCATCTGTGGGAAGAAAATAGTATTAACGTTTTGAATCCTGTGTTGTAGTGCATGCAATGTATTAAGAAATCTTTGTTCTTTATTCACAGATCAATTGTATCTGATGAAGGGTTTATACTTGAAATGTCAACTCTCCTGCTCCTCAGATGAAGCCTGACTTGCTGTGCTTTTCCAGGGCCACACTTTTTGACTCTGATCTCCAGCATCTGCAGTCCTCACTTTGTCCTCCACATTGTATCTGTTGCTATATGCTAGAAAACAATAAGTTGATTAGGGATAGTCAACACAGTTTTGTGAAGGCTAAGTCATGCCTCACAAACCTTGTTGAGTTCTTTGAGAAGGTGACCAAACAGGTAGATGAGGGTAAAGCGGTTGATGTGGTGTATATGGATTTCAGTAAGGCATTTAATAAGGTTCCCCATGGTAGGCTATTGCACAAAATATAGAGGCACAGGATGAGAGTGATTTAGCAGTTTCAATCAAAAATTGGCTTGCTGAAAGAGGGTGGTGGTTGTTGGGAAATGTTCATCCTGGAGTTCAGTTACTAGTGGTGTACTGCAAGGATCTGTTTTGGCTCCACTGCTGTTTGTCATTTTTAAAAATTACCTGGAAGAGGGCACAGAAGAATAGGTTAGTAAATTAGTAGATGACACTAAGGTTGGTGCGGTTGTGGACAGTGCTGAAGTATACTGCAGGTTACAGAAGGATATAGATAAGCTGCAGAGCTGGGCTGAGAGGTGGCAAGTGGAGTTCAATGTGGAAAAGTGTGAAGTGATTCACTTTGGAAAGAACAACAGGAGTAAAGAGTACTGGACTAATGGTAAGAATCTTGGCAATGTAGATGAGCAGAGAGATCTTGTTGTCCATGTATATAGATCCCTGAAAGATGCCACCCAGGTTGATAGGGTTGATAAGAAAGTGTGTTACCTTTTATTGGTAAAAGGTTTGACTTTTGGAGCCACAAGGTCATGTTGCAGCTGTACCAAACTCTGGTGTGGCTGTACTTGGAGTACTGTGTATAGTTCTGGTCACTGCATTATAGGAAGGACGTGGAGGCTTTGGAAAGGGTTCAGAGGCAATTTACTAGGATGTTGCTTGGTATGGAGGGAAGGTCTTATGAGGAACGGCTGAGGGACTTGAGGCTGTTTTCATTTGAGAGAAGAAGGTTGAGAGATGATTTAATTGAGACATATCAGATAATCAGGTGGTTAGGTAGGGTGGACAGCTAGAGCCTTTTTTCTCAGATGGTGATGGCTAGCATGAAGGAACCTAGCTTTAAATTGAGGGTTGATAAGATATAGGACAGATGTCAGAGGTAGTTTCTTTACTCAGAAAGTCGTAGAGGCTTGGACTGTCCTTCCATTAATAGTAGTAGACTTGCCAAATTTAAGGGCATGTAACTGGTCATTGGATAAACAATTGGATAAAAATGAAATAGTGTAGGATAGATAGGCTTCAGATTTGTTCCACAGATTGGCACAGCACCGAGGGCTGAAGGGCTTGTACTGCGCTGTAAACTCCATGGAGTGAAAATCAACTAAGAGAAAGTGAGGACTGCAGATGCTGGAGATCAGATTTGAAAGTGTGGTGCTTGAAAAGCACAGCCGGTCAGGCAATATCCGAGAAGCAGGAGAATCAACACTTTGGGCATAAGGCCTTCATCACAAAGCCTTTCCTGATTAAGGACTTATGCCTGAAATGTTGATTCTCCTGCTTCTCGGACGCTGCCTGACCTGCTGTGCTTTTCCAGCACCACAGTCTCAACTCTGTAGTGAAAATCATCCTCGCACAACCTATCTGGCCTCAAGGTAAACTATGGAATTTGGAGTGGTCTCATTTTTTTGCATCAGCTTTTCTCTCCTCACTTCAAGATATGCAATCTTCTTTGGAATCCAGATTCAGATATAAAAAAACAAAAAAAAGGCCATTTGGCCTAACTAGTCCATGTTCTGTTTAAGGTCAACTCAAGCTCATTCCATCCTTTCTCATCTAAATGGAAAATTGTAACCTTCATGATTTTCTCCCTCATGTTTATCTTGGACATTATTAATACTGAGTTTTTGATGTTATACAATCATCAGATGCATTGGCAGCATCGGAAAGTTTCCCTGGTGCCATCCTGCTTTCAAGACAAGGCCTCAGACATCAATGACAGACTACCAAATTGTTTATTTGTTTGAGATGAGCTAACTCAGCAAAAGGCTCCCAATTTCAATGTTCAGTTAACTTAGTGGTGACATTCCAACCTAGTTAGAAACTATCAATCAAAACTCACTCCAGACCTTGAAAGACATAACGTTGATAGATGTTTCCACGCGATACTGAAAGCACCAACAATGCTAGCTGCATTGACTTTCAAATGAGAAATTAAAACTACTCCTGCCCATGCAAATGGATGTAAAAAACTCATTCCATTATTCAAAAGGGGGAGAAATGGAGTTCCCCTGCTATGTCAGCAAACATCAACAATTGAAATAAATTATATGGTTACATATCTCATTGACTGGCAAAATGTGTCAATAGCAAAACAGAAACTCATTTCAAAAGAACATAATGAGCTATAAAATATTTTTCAGATATTCTGAGAATGTGAATACTAGCACATGGAATCCCTATCGTGCCCATCAAGTCTACACTGACCATCCAAAGAGTTTCCCATCCAAAAGCTCTCTCACCCTATAACCCCACATGGAAGGTTTACCATAACATATTATACTACCTAATCTGCACATTCCTGAAGACCATGGGGGGGAGGGAGGCACAATTTTTAGCATCACCAATCCACCTAACTTGCACATCTTTGGACTGTTGGAGGAAACTGGAGCACCCAGAGAAAGATCACACAAAGTATATGCAAATTCCAAACAGACAGTCGCCCAAGGCTGGAATCAAACCTGGATCCTTGGCACTGTGAGGCAACAATGCGAATCACTGTACCACCCATATTAAGGTCAGCATTTTCTTCAAAGATTTAAGAATTTTTTCTGTTAGTTTCAGACATATTTGAATCAAAAACATCCCAGAAGGGTTTTACACAGCCTGTGGTAACTCTAATGTAAACCTACTGGATTCATTGTTTGGAAAGACTCCCCAACCTCTCCCAAGGATTTCCAGCAATTAGACTTTGTGAATTAAGCAAGTCTACATTGAACATGCATACTTACCACCTGCACCAGACTCACCAGTGGCAGAGAGGCGGTGGAGGTCTCCCTTGAGGCTCGGTACTGGCATGGACTGGGTGGGAAAACTGATATTCTGAGCTTTTTACTTCTTGATTTTTCTAATTTATTCCTAAGACATATAATGCTGGACTATTTATTTCTTTAGTTTTCTTCCCCTTTGTTTCCTAAGAATTTGATCTAGATATCTGAACCTCGATACCTTTGTAACTAAGGTGGCGCTATAATGAGGCAACTGCAAACTTTTCACTGCACATATTTGAGTACATATAGTCATAGAGATGTACAGCATGGAAACAGACCCATCGGTCCAACTCATCTATGCCGACTAGATATCACAACTAATCTAGTCCCACCTGCCAGCACCCAGCCCATATCCCTCCAAACCCTTCCTATTCATATACCTGTCCAAATGCCTTTTAAATGTTGCAATTGTACTTGCTCCCCCCACTTCCTTTGGCAGCCCATTCCACCACCACCCTCTGTATGCTCCTTAGGTCTCTTTTATATCTTTTCCATCTCACCCTAAACCTGTGCCCTCTAGTTCAGGACTCCCCTACCCCAGGGAAAAGACCTTGTCTATTTACCCTACCCATGCCCCTCATGATTTTATAAACTGCAACATCATCCCTCCAATGCTTTCCAGAAGACTAGAGGTTGGCTAATGTGGTGACACTATTTAAGAAAGGTTGTAAGGACAAGCCAGGAAACTATAGACCAGTGAGCCTGACGTCGCTGGTGGGCAAGTTGTTGAAGGGAATCCTGAAGGACAGGATGTAAATGTATTTGGAAAGGTAAGGACTGATTAGGGATAGTCAACATGGCTTTGTGCCTGGGAAATTATGTCTCACAACTTGATTGAATTTTTTGAAGTAAAAAAGAGGATTGATGAGGGCAGAGCAGTAGACATGATCTATATGGACTTCAGTAAGGCATTCAACAAGGTTCCCCATGGGCGACTGGTTAGCAAGGTTAGATATCATGGAAAACTGGGAGAACTAGCAATTTGGATACAGATCTGTCTCAAAGACAGAAAACAGAGGGTGATGGTGAAGGGTTCTTTTCCAGATTGGAGGCCTGTGACCAGTGGAGTGCCACAAGGATCGTGCTGGGTCCACTACTTTTTGTCATTTATATAAATGATTTGGATGTGAGCTTAAGAGGTATAGTTAGTAAGTTTGCAGATGACATCAAAATTGGAGGGGTAGTGGACAATGAAGAAGGTTACCTTAGATTTCAATGGGATCTTGATCAGATGGGCCAATGGGCTGAGAAGTGGCAGATGGAGTTAAATTTAGAGGTGCGAGGTGCTGCATTTTGGGAAAGCAAATCTTAGCAGGACGTTTACTCTTAATTGTAAGGTCCTATGGACTGTTGCTGAACAAAGAGACCTCGGTGTGCAGGTTCATAGCTCCTTGAAAGTAGAGTCGCAGGTAGATCAGATAGTGAAGAAGGCGTTTGGTATGCTTTCCTTTATTGTTCAGAGTATTGAGTACAGGAGTTAGGAGGTCATGTTACAGCTGTACAGGACATTGATTATGTCACTTTTTGGAATATTGCGTGCAATTCTGGTCTCCTTCCTATCGGAAAGATGTTGTGAAACTTGAAAGGGTTCAGAAAACATTTGTGGGGATGTTGCCAGGGTTGGAGGATTTCAACTGTAATTTGAGCATAATAAACATAACAGCATAAATTGGAGCTGAATGGCAATTTCTTATTTGATTGATTGTTGCCATTGAAATAAAAAATGTAGCAGTGAACTGATATCAAATTGCTAAACATAAGTCACTTTGCCATAATGAATTTAAAGTTTCTGACAATGCAATGAAAGGGGATCAATACAATGGGTTGAAAAAGTAAGCCAGCAGTACTATAATGATCACAATATAAAAGAATCACCACTTAAAAGTCCACAAGCTCATTTGTCAACAGGGATCATTGGGAAATCTTGCTTTTTCTTACCTAGACCAAGAGTTCAGAGGCCTTAAGAACCATAAATGCTATCCTGTCTGAGAACACTTAACTCAGCATACGACAGAATTTAAATTGCAATTTGTTTATTGGGATTTGGGCATTGCAGACAAATCTGCATGTATCCATCCCGATTTACTTAGTGGTGCTGGACCTTCACCTTGACTTCTTCCAGCTAGTATGTGGATTCTCACATTGATATTATGTAGGCACTTCCAAGATGCTAATCCAGTGACAATATATATTAACATCAACATAACGAGCAAGTTGGACAGGAAACTGAATAGGAGACAGTGAGGAATGGCATTGGATGTTGTTCTTGCTCCTCTTGGTGGTAAATGTTACAAGGAACCAAGGTACCCTTTCAGAATGTAATTAAGAGCCAACTCCATTGCAGTGACTCTGAAATCATGTGCACACCAGACAAGGTAAGGCAATCAAATTATTCCTTAAAAGACATTTGTGAATCACATGATTTTTCTGATATATCTGACTGTTTCACCATTGCCATCAAAAAACTAAAATTTTATTTAAGGTACCTTTAATTAGCCAAATTTAAATTCCCAGCTGAGCTGGTGAGATTTTAATTTGTATCACTGAATCGTTAGTTATACACTTGATAATTAGTCCAGTGTCAAAAACACAATGCGACCGTAGCCTTATAATCATAAAGCATTTACACATATGAAACAAAGCACCTGAGGAAGTGCAATAGCCTTCACTTCACACCTCCATCCAATGGGCTGTGCAAGTACTGAAAATAATTGTTAAAATTGTTAAAAATCACACAACACCAGGTTATAGTCCAACAGGTTTAATTGGAACCACCTTGTACATGGCAGGTACTCATGTGACTCAGCCAACGTTGTCTATCTTATACGTTGCAGGCAAGGATGCCCGGAGGAGAAAGTAAGGTCTGCAGATGCTGGAGATCAAAGTTGAAACTTTATTGCTGGAACAGCACAGCAGGTCAGGCAGCATCCAGGGAACAGGAGATTCGACGTTTCGGGCACAGGCCCTTCTTCAGGAAGCATGGTACATTGAGGAAACCGAGCAAAGGCAACAACAACGGATGAATGGGCACCGCACAACAATCAACAGACAGGAGGGTTCCCTCCCAGTTGGGGAACACTTCAGTGGTCCAGGACATTCAGCCTCGGACCTTCAGGTGACCATCCTCCAAGGTGGACTTCGGGACAGGCAGCAGAGAAAAGTGGCCCAGCAGAGGCTGATAGCTACATTTGGTACCCATAAGGAGGGCCTCAACCGGGACCTTGGGTTCATGTCACATTACAGGTGACCACCATTGCACTATACACACACACACACACACAGGCACTCCTATACACACATACACACAGATACACATACACACAGATGCGCACACAGACACTCACACACACCCTTACAGACACACACACTCCCACACTCACACATGCACCCCCTCACAGACTTAAGACACTCTGAACTCACTACACACACATACATACACTTTCTCATACTCACAACCCCAACCCAGACAGACAGACACACATAGACAGACAAAGACCCACATGCACACATTTATTTTGTGGGGTGTATTTCTACTTGCAGGGTTACATTATACTTTGCTCAAAAATTGCATGCATTCATGTAGAACTCTGAGCTCAAAAACTGCATGAATTTATGTAAAACTCCGTTATTTCACTTTTTAGATTAGAATCAATCTAAACATCATGGCATAAACAGAGAACACAGGGGGCCAACACCTTCAACATATTGTCTAGCTATCACCATTGTTAACAGCTAACCCGAGAATGCAACTTTTTAAAAAAAGGTTTTGTGATTTACACATGAAAGAAGTGAAACTATCACTGTATTCTAACAGATGAAAGGCTTAACAGACAATCAATTTTTCAATGTATAATTTCAGTTACATCACACTGTAAATTTTTGCTGTAAGTTCTGTGTGTTAGGATTGAGCCCTCCACTACCACCTGATGAAGGAGCGTCGCTCCGAAAGCTAGTGTGCCTCCAATTAAACCTGTTGGACTATAACCTGGTGTTGTATGATTTTTAACTTTGTACATCCCATCCAACACCGGCATCTCCAAATTGGTTTGCAACACTTGTTAAGTAATTCTCCTGGTCAGCGTCAGACACAAATACTTTGAAGATTAGTCATTACAGAAACAGACTTCCAGAAAGTGAAAGGAGATGCTTAAACTGGTCACAGTATTACCAATGTATGAGCTCCCATAAAGAATTGATTAAAATATAGAATATTTATTGGGAACCAGAAATTCTAAATTTCTAAGCAAGAATTCCCCACACATTTGGCAACTACTACTCATCCATACTAATAGAAATTCTTAGGTTCCATCTTTCTCTAAGGCAGAAAGGATTGAGCATTTTTTTCCCAACAACTTTCACCAGTCCTTTCAATCATATTTTAAAAACAGCAAACTAGTTTCGAATAATTTGGAGGTGATGGTGTTGGACTGGGGTGTATAAATCCCAGTGAGAAATTTCTGGAACTTACATATGAAACCAACATGCCCATTCTAAAATATGAGAGATTTAACAAATAATCCAGGTCTTTTTAAATACATAATTTCAGTTGCATCACACTGTAAACATTTGCGATAAATTCTGTGTCCTACGATCTTATACTCCACAACCATCTGATGAAGGAGCAGCACTCCAAAAGCTAGTGCTTCCAAATAAACCTGTTGGACTATAACCTGGTGCTGTGTGATTTTTAACCAGTTAAGAGTAGACCTTGATTGTTCAGATTAAACTGTGCTTCCCGTCCTCCCATTCTTAATTGTTCAACAAGAAAGAAATGGCGAACAATCCATGTGATATGATCATGAAGTCAAATATAATTCAAATGATTATTAAAAAGCTTACACTTTTGCAAGACAGGACAGCCCTAAACACTTTAATCAATTCAGTTATTTTGAATTATTCTCACTGTTGTAAATATGGGAAACATTGAGTTAATGTTTGTACAGAAATGACCCACAAACAACAATAATAACCAAACAATATGTTTTAAAAATGCTTGTTAATGGACACCAAGATGTAGAATTTTGACCAATATCTGAACTAAGTTTTAAAAATAGAAAATTATACAAATACCAAATCATGTTTATGCAGTATTTTGGCAATTCTAGAATATTGAAAAAGGCCTATGTGGACAGTGAACACAAACAACCAAACAGCTTTTAGTTGGATGTTTTGATTATTGAAAAGTTAATAAAAGATGATAAAGTAATGTAACTAAAATATAAAAAATAATAAAAGGTCAGTAGGTACATTGAAACCATATGAAAATCATATATTAACAGTAATAGGTTTAAAAAAATGGAAACAAGACCAAACAGCTTTATTTCTTACGCAACAAAATAGTCAACCTGTTCTTCAAATTTAAATAACACTGAGCCTTTTATAAAAAAAAGTCTGATATAGATGTCTTTTCCTGTTAGTCCCTCAACACACAATATGGACAGTTTATTCGGAAATACTGGATGCAAAATCAACCCTGTTTCAAATGTACTCCACAATCTTCTGTGAAATACAGTGCACAGGGAGTGATATCATAAAGTTTACTCCAGTTTGATGTAACCACGCCTGTTCTTTTCCCCCAGGGCTTATGCATGACCATCACTGGAGACAGGATGTCTGATCCTGCTGTGTGTTGTGCAGATGTCAGTGGTGGAGATTAGTGGCATAGCAACAGGCAGCTGCACTACTGTTTGATACTAAGAAGATTCAGGCTAACAAATTAGTTTGTTTATAACATACTTAATTTCCAGCGCCCTACAGTACAGGAAGACTACTGACAAACAATACTCAATCTAATGTTGAGCTCGACTAAGATCAACTTCAGAATTGATATCTCCTGTCGCTACATTTTTGATTTTGGTGCTGCTATTTTGCTACCTTTTCGATTTTGATTTAACTTGCTTTCTATTCACTTTCTTTGTGTTAGCCCTTTTGCTCAGGTTCTTCACTTTGCAAATTTATCCTCAAAACAATTTATCTAACAATTTACATTTTTCTTTTCTAACATCAGTCAAGGCTAAGTCTTGGCAATTCAGTAACTTGAGTTCCCTAAACTAGATGAAATAGCTTGTGGAGTCCTCGTGCTTCTCCATAGGGTGGGTGAAAGGAGTGAATTGTCTTCTTGACTGATTTTTTTTTACCCTGTGGATTGGTTTTAGGACTGTGTTCACTGCAACTTTAGTCAGAGTAAGATGCCAAAAGGAGCACAAACCATGTTGGTGGCTAACCACCAGTTATGCATGTGTTTGGCCTAGCTTTTTCTTAATACTTCCTTTTAATTACACTGTTAAATCAAGTGAATGTAGCAGACAAAGCTTGCTTTTTTTTATGCCTGAAAAGGCACAGTACACTGCAGGGGAACACAAAAAACAGAACTTCTGATTTTAATGATTAATCTTAGTCAAAATGCAACTAGTTACCTTGTTAACTGACTGCAAAAGTTAAGAAATTTTAAAATGCATATTTTTGGGCTAATATCTTTATCACTATAAGCAAATTGCAAGTTAAGAAATTTTAAAATGCATACTTTTGGGCTAATATCTTTATCACTATAAGCAAATTGCAAGATTTTTGAATTCATAGTGTATGGGTAGATTTGTTTGGAATCTCTCAAAATCAATGCAGATTCTTCTATTCCAGAACAAGTAGATTCTAGGAGGTGATTGTTTGAGGGTTGGCTTCTGTTCCCAGGTTACATTACCAGCTACTGACTCCTCAATCCAAAGAGGATCTCAGTAGCCCCATGAACACATTCTTCACTCCTGATCTGGACGCACTAAATGCTTGGAAAATACTGGGAAAATATCAGTTTCCCTTTAAATAATGAGCTAATCGCACCAGACAACTATATGCATTGTTTTATGAAATGGATCCCCAGGCTGTGGAAAAGCTTAAGGCTGTCATTGCTCTCAATATAAGTCAAAGCAACTGTTTACTCTGCGCTGGTATTTAACAATTTTCATTTGTGTGGTGAGTTGAAATCCAGGATAACACCTCAAAGTTGTGCAAGATTTATAAGAGGTAAGTAAAATCTAAAAGAGTTGGTTTGAAAGTTAAAGATATGTATGTGTGTGTGGAGGAGTGAGGGGAGGTGGAGGGGAAGAGAGAGAGAGAGAGACTTCTGTCCAGGGCGCATATTCATGGAGTTCTTTCTCAGGAACAACAAAATAGCTGAACACTGGCAAAGACAGTAGAATAAAAGGGAGAAGAGAGGAGACAAAAGGCTAGGTCAGAGATAGAGAGTTTTTGCTTTTTCCAGAGAATAAGTGTTTCAAACATGGTACTTCAGCCACTAACTGGGTGTCTAGTGAGATCGGTTAGTCCTCATGTCCATCAGTTAGTTTTCATGTCCATTAGTCTTGTCTGTGTGTTTTTATAGATGAGGTCAAAACTTTAAAATTTGATCGGTTGAGACACAGGAATATCATTAAGGTGTCCAGGGTTTAATTCAGAAAAGGAGGCACAAGGCAGGATTTTGAGAAACTTGCTTTTAATTGAATTGCTTGCAATTCAATAAAGGAATTGAATTGAATTGAATTAGCCTTATTTTCACATAATGTAAGGCTAGTTCAAGGCAATCTTGGTGAGATTGAAGTACATTAATAGGAATGGCCACTGAAAAGAAACAAAATTTGAAGCCCACGTTTATGGGAAC
Source organism: Chiloscyllium plagiosum (assembly GCF_004010195.1). Lineage (NCBI taxonomy): Eukaryota > Metazoa > Chordata > Chondrichthyes > Orectolobiformes > Hemiscylliidae > Chiloscyllium > Chiloscyllium plagiosum. Next base: position 45,250,473 of record NC_057732.1, on the reverse strand, counting down.
AGTCCATGCAGGCAGCAGGAAGGATACAAAAAATTGTTAAGGCAAATACCATACTTTCCTTTGTTAGACAAGGCATGTCATGTAGCTAGGCCACAGTGAGACTATTGCATACAGTTTGATCTACATTGTACAGATGAAATCACACTGGAGATTTACAAGGATGACGCTAAGAATCAAGGATTTCAATTATAAAATAAAATAAGTCAGGCTGGGAACAGATATAATTGAGGTATACAAAAGTACAAAGGATCCACATGGAGTGAAAATTAATGTACTTTAACCTTACCAACATTAGTGATAGGTGCCAGCACTACCAGGGGAGCTGGTAGATGCTGATTTGATGGCAATGTTTAAGAGACATTTGCCACAAGAATCGGCACTGGGTCCACTGCTTTTCATCATTTAAATAAGTGATTTGGATGTGTGCGTAAGAGGTATAGTTAGTAAGTTTGCAGATCATACCAAATTTGGAGGTGTAGTGTACAGTGAAGAAAGTTACCTCAGAATACAACAGGATCTTGATCAGATGGGCCAATAGGCCTAGGAGTGGCAGATGGAGTTTAAATAAATGTGAGGTGCTGCACTTTGGAAAGGCAAATCAGAGGTCGACCTATACACTTAATGGTAAAGTTCTAGGGAGTGTTGCTGAACAGAGACCTAGGATGTTCATAGTTCCTTGAAAATGGAGTCGCAGGAAGATAGGATATTGAAGAATGCATTTTGTATGCTTTCCTTTATTGGACAGAGCATTGAGGTCATGTTGTGGCTGTATCGGACATTGGTGAGGTCCCTTTTGGAATGTTGTGTGTACAATTCTGGTATCCCTCCTAACAGAAGGATGTTGTGAAACTTGAAAGATTTCAGAAAGGATTTACAAGGATGTTGCCAGGGTTGGAGGATTGGAGCTACAGGGAGATGTTGAATAAGCTGGGGCTATTTTCCCAGTAGCGTCAGAGGCTGAGGGGTGATTTTATAGAGGTTTATAAAATCATGAGGGGTATGGATAGGCTAAATAGACAAGTATTTTCCCTGGGTTGGGGGAGTCCAGAACTAGAGGGCATAGGTTTAGGGTGAGAGGGGAAAGATATAAAAGAGACCTAAGGGGCAACGTTTTCATGCAGAGGGTAGTCTGTGTATGGAATGTGCTGCCAGAAGAAGTGGTGGAGGCTGGTACAATTACAACATTGAAAAGGCATCTGGATGGGTATATGAATAGGAAAGGCTTACTTCATAGAATCTTACTGTGTGGATACAGGCCCTTCTGCCCAAAAGTTCACACTGACCCTCCAAAGAGTAACCCACCCAGATCAATTCTCCTACCCTGTTACTCTACATTTGCCCCTGACTAATGCACCTCACTTACATACCCCTGAACACAATGGGAAATTTAATATGGTCAATTCACCTAACCTGCATATCTTTGGATTGTGGGAGGAAATCCACGCAGATAAGAGGATAATGTGCAACTCCACACAGTCGCCTGAGGCTGGAATCGAATCCGAGTGCTAACAACTGAGCCACTTTAGAGGGATATAGGCCAAGTGCTGGAAAATGGAACTAGATTAGGTTAGGCTAGGTTAGGGGGCGGTACAGTGGCTCAGACGTTAGCACTGCTGCCTCACAGCACCAGGGGCCCAGGTTCGATTCTAGACTCGGGCAACTGTCTGTGTGGAGTTTGCACATTCTCCCTGTGTCTGCGTGGGTTTCCTGCGGGTGCTCCGGTTTCCTTCTACAGTTCAAGATGTGCAGGTCAGGTGAATTGGCCATGATAAATTGCCCATAGTGTTAGGTGCATTAGTCAGAGGGAAATGGGTCTGGATGGGTTACTCTTCAGAGAATCGGTGTGGATTTGTTGGGCTGAATCTAATCTAATCTAATCTAATCTAATCTAACCTAATCAGGATATCTGAGCTGAAAATGTGTTGCTGGAAAAGCGCAGCAGGTCAGGCAGCATCCAAGGAGCAGGTCAGGCAGCATCCAAGGAGCAGGAGAATCGACATTCCGGGCATGAGCCCTTCTTCAGGAATGAGGAAAGTGTGCCTAATCAGGATATCTGGTTGGCATGCACAAGTTGGACTGAAAGGTCTGTTTCCGTACTGTACATCTCTATGACTCTGTGACATGAGCAGAGAGTAGAAAGATATGGGCTATGTGCAGGTAGATAGGATTAATTCAGAATGGTAACATGCTTGATTCAGAATGGTGTGGCAGAGGGCCTGTTTCTATGCTGTACTGTTCTGTGTTCACTCAGAAGGTGGTGGGAATCTAGAACTCACTGCTTGTAAGTTGGTAGAAGCAGAAACCCTTATAACATTTAAGAAGTATTTAGATGTGCACTTGTAATGCCTAGGCATACCAGGCCATAGGCCAAATGCTGGAAATGGGATTAGAATATTTAGGTAGTTGTATTTGACCAGCATGGATGTGATGGGCTGAAGGGTGTTTTTCCATGCTGTAGATCACTATGACACAATTAATGCCATTCTCTTTCCTTTTCTCCACAACACTAAATGACAAATCATATAATTCCTTATGAATTTCTTTGTTGAACCTACCTCCACTACACTTTCAGACAGTGTGTTCTAGATCTAAACTTTGAAATTTCTTTTCTTTAATCACATTTGCTTCTTTTGCAAACTACATTATATATGTGCTTCTCATTCTTGATCTTTTATATTATTTTATTTCATGACACATTGATCTTTTGTGAACAATGGGGGAAATGTTGGTTTGGAGCATCCAATAGTCTATTCTCTGAAGGGCCTAGCCCAATGCATCAATGCTACCTGATATCATTGAAAAAAAATGCTTTGAGATATTGTGAAAAATGTTAAAAGTGATATATTTTTGAAGATTCATTGTATTGTTATCCACATTAATAGAACTTTTATTTACATTAGCTGATTGGATGATAAAGTGTGACCATCAGCTCATTCATGACCGCAAGAAAGTGAAGAAAATAAGCAGGACAGTATTTCACTTGCTTGCAGAAGATTATAGACCAGGAGAAACAAACTTGCAAGTTCTTCTGAATCTCTGAGTACAATTAAAATAGGGATGTGGACCTCTGATGTGCTAACACAGCATCTGGACAATTCTGAACATGTTTGTTTCAAAAGGGGAGCTATTGTTTGATGAAGATGTTAATGGTGACAAATTGAATTCTTGACTTTATGGATTTATAATATAATCTTCCAACCACAACATTAGTAGGATTGCTAGACTGACATTTTTTTGAGATATATTGTAATCAACCTGTTCAGAAGTGTAACAACATACCTCTACAGCAGATGGGTCTTGAAGTTGGGCCTCTGGTCTCAGAGCTAGGGAAACTAATACTGTGCCACAACAGCCCTCTAACGTGTCTTTGATATTTTTAATCAACCTCTTCACACATGGATTTCAACCTGGACCTTCTGGCTCAGAGGAAGGGAGACTACAACTGTGCACCCTGACATTCTTTGACCTATTTTTCTAATCAACCTGTTCAGAGATATTATTACACACCTCTGGAGCAGGTGGGACTTAAACCTTGCACCCCTTGGTCCAAGGGTAGAGACATTACCACTGCTCCACTGACACTTTATAGTCGAATGTGTTGCAAGCCCCATTTATCTAACCAATAATTAACAATCTGTGTTACGATCATTTAACTGAAAATGGATGTATTTCTAGCTTTGTAAATACAAATCTAATACTAATTAATTGCTGGTTATATCACAGAAGATCAGCTAAGACCTCATTCCTTCATGAATTAATTCTAAAAAATAAAAATGGCACAACTGTATTGGGTAAGGCTGTTTCTTTTATAAGGTAATCAATCATTATATATGTAGACAACAAAAAAAAATCCCAAAGAGTAGACAATTTTGAAATTAGGATTTGCTTATTGATATCAAGCACAAGTACTAGAAAAATAAGAGTGACAAGTTTAAACAAAACTGAAGAAATGGTAGGTAATACTTTCAAGATGACATGATGATAGGAAGTCAAAAAGAAGTAATAAATAATATAATACGAATGTGTAAATATATTCACTGTGGCTTACTGCTCTGATTGAGGTGCAAGACCACTTGTTTCCTTCTCCTGCTCTCTTCTTTGGCTTCAGCTACACCAAACTGCTGTGATATTCACTGATTTGTAGGAATGCCTGTAACCTGATCTCAAAGATGGCTTCTTCTCCCCTATGGCAATGTGAAACATATTAACGTAGTATTTAGGTTGAAATACTAATTAGCTATCTTTGACCTGAACTCCCTTTTACAGTTATAGACATGTACAGCATAGAAACTGACCCAGCGGTCCAACTCATCCATGCTTACCAGATATCCTAAATTAATCTAGTCCATTTGCTAGCATTTGGTCCATATCCCTCTAAACCCTTCCTGAAAATAAATAGATACTTTGTAGCACAACTTTTTATAACTTGATACCAATACCTTTCAGGAACTTTGGAAATCTCAAGGTCTACTCATGGTAAACTTGCATCATTTTCTTATCAAAATAATCTAAACCTTCCTTTTATCTCTAACAATTAAGCCATCTATTTTTACTATCAGACATGTGAACATGTTACATGAACCGTTTAATTTACCCTAAACTTCACTATTATTAACTTTAGAATAGCAACAAAGCAAATTCCAGTGTCAGAGCTCTGTGAAACTGTGCACTGGGGGCGAGAAAATCTTGCTAGAAGTAGCCTTGTAATGCTTAACTAATATGTAATCCATAATGTGTCACGTGATTTGTCAAATGTTTAGTTGATCAGCCAGACCATAATGACATTTCATAAATTTACATAACCTTTGATTAGTTAGAAAGCAACATGTCCTTGAACATGCCTGACAAGCATCTGAGTTCATCTTAATTAGGATATAATTTTGTGGATCCTAGTGTTCTAACATGTACAGGATAACTAGGGTTCTAGTGGCAACAAAGTTTAGCCTTGTTGGATTTAAAACTGAGTGAGAATCCAATATTGAGGTATAGCATGAGCAAGCTTTGAATTTGCAATTTAAAGGTTTAAAACACTTAGTGTTGTGCTACAGAAATCAGATTGTCTGGCCACTCAAACTCTAATGTAGTCACAGATTTTAATTGAGCATGCTGCAGTAATTTAAGAAGGGCTATAGAATTCCAGGCATCTGTGTTGTAAGACAAATTGATTCTGTAGTGCAGTTTTAAAGTCTGATGTTAGATGAATAGAGAGCATTATATTTTGCAATAGACACAAGGGAAACTATGAGTCCCGGTTTGATGGTAAACATCAACTACGGTACAATGAGGTCACCTGTTTCCATTGCTGAGATTGCTCCTTATTTCAATACAGGTAGTTCTTCTCTAACCTGATGGTTGTGTTCTAGTGCAACCCCACATTGTTGAAAAATCACTCTTTAGAAACATTAAAGTATTGGCGATGCAGTTACGTTGCCAACACATGTTTTAAAAAGTGTCCTCAATTTGTCAAGTGCATTACAGCGAATTCACATTAATGAAATGTGTGTTTTAGCAGAACCACCTGTAATTCCAATCAAATTCAGTTGTTAATTACAAGCAAATTAAGTTCATCTGTGATGACTGCCACCTCCTCCAGTGATGAATACACTCAAGGCATTATCTATGCTCATTGAGGACTACTGGCCACATCAGACAAGTGGTAATTGTAGAACGATATAAATCATTACTTCTACAAGAAAACAGGAAGATTCCACATAAAAACTGTGCTCAAAACTACTACTTAACACTATGGAACAAAATCAAACATTGCAATGTTTCATTGATGATTACAAATGAATCACAAAGAAGAGTAGGTAGGACTTTAAGACATTTCATCACTACTTTTCAAAATTCACACTAATACAGATGATTTCCCAATTCCTAAATAAAAGCTTTTCACAATTTTACAAGGGCTCCAAATATAGCTGAGTGTTCTTGTTTCGTTGTTGTTGGTTAGAGTGCTGTAACATACCTTTTTGACTACACTACAAGCTGCTTACAAGTGTGCCCTTTTTGTAACCAAACAGGAATAACACCCATGATCTCTCAGATGGAGTACAGTTGAGGATATAGCAATAAGCACTCTGTGAATTCTACACAGGGTAAGATTAATACAGTACTGGGACTGAAGTAGAGATAAATATTCTTTATGTATAGTTAGGTAGAGAGCAATTTGTGAACATGAGTATGTACATCATAGAACATAGAACAATACAGCACAGAACAGGCCCTTCGGCCCACGATGTTGTGCCGAACATTTGTCCTAGCTTAAGCAGCTATCCATGTACCTATCCAATTGCCGCTTAAAGGTCACCAATGATTCTGACTCTGCCACTTCCACAGGCAGCGCATTCCATGCCCCCACCACTCTCTGGGTAAAGAACCTACCCCTGACATCACCCCCTATACCTTCCACCCTTCACACTAAATTTATGTCCCCTTGTAACACTCTGTTGTACCCGGGGAAAAAGTCTCTGACTGTCTACTCTATCTATTCCCCTGATCATCTTAAAAATCTCTATCAAGTCACCCCTCATCCTTCGCCGTTCCAATGAGAAAAGGCCTAGCACTCTCAACCTATCCTCGTACGACCTATTCTCCATTCCAGGCAACATCCTGGTAAATCTCCTCTGCACCCTCTCCAAAGTTTCCACATCTTTCCTAAAATGAGGCGACCAGAACTGCACACAGTACTCCAAATGTGGCCTAACCAAAGTACTGTACAGTTGCAACATCACTTCACGACTCTGGAATTCAATGAACGCTAATACACCACAGGCCTTCTTACAAGCTCTATCCACCTGAGTGGCAACTTTCAAAGACCAATGAACATAGACCCCAAGATCCCTCTGTTCCTCCACCTCACTAAGAACCCTACCGTTAACCCTGTATCCC
>NC_057732.1:45212734-45243314 GCF_004010195.1 Chiloscyllium plagiosum | reverse complement strand
TCTCCTAATTCCTTTCTTCAGCTCCCTCCTGGCTATCCTGTATCCCTCCAATGCTCTGCATGAACCTTGTTTCCTCAACCTTATGTAAGCCTCCTTCTTCCTCCTTACAAGACATTCAACCTCCCTTGTCAACCAAGGTTCCCTCACACGACCATCTCTTTCCTGCCTGACAGGTACATACATATCAAGGACACGTCGTATCTGTTCCTTGAAAAAGTTCCACATTTCATCGATATCCTTCCCTGACAGCCTGTGCTCCCAATTGATGCTCCTCAGATCCTGTCTTGCAGCATCGTATTTACCCTTCCCCCAATTGTAAAACCTGCCCTGTTGCATGCACCTATCTCTCTCCATAACCAAGGTGAAAGTCACAGAATTGTGGTCACCATCACCAAAATGCTAACCCACTAACAAGCCCATCACTTGTCCTGGTTCGTTACCGAGTACCAAATCCAATATGGCCTCCCCTCTGGTCGGACAATCTACATACTGAGTTAGAAAAGCTTCCTGAACACACTGCACAAACACCGCCCCGTCCAATCTACTTGATCTAAAGAGCTTCCAATCAATATTTGGGAAGATGAAATCGCCCATGACTACTAACCTGTGGCTTCTGCACCTTTCCAAAATCTGTTTCCCAATCTGTTTCTCCACATCTCTGCTGCTATTGGGGGGCCTACAGTAAACACCCATCAAGCTGACTGCTCCTTTCCTATTTCTGACTTCAGCCCATACTACCTCTAAAGGCAAATCCCCCTTGAACTGCCTTTCTGCAGCCGTTATACCATTTCTAATTAACAACGCCACCCCCCTCCTTTTTTAGCACCCCCCCTAATCTTACTGAAACATCTGTAACCAGGAACCTCCAACAACTATTCCAGTCCCTCTTCTATCCACGTTTCCATGATGGCCACAACATCGTAGTCCCAAGTACTGATCCACGCCTTAAGTTCACCCACCTTATTTCTGATACTCCTTGCATTGAAGTATACACACTTGAGCCCATCTCTGTGTCCGCAAGTATTCCCGTGTAAGTGCTACCTTCTCCACAGCCTCCCTACATTCTCCCTACATCATAAACGCTCTGAAGGTTACAAAATTGGTTTGTGGAGTTAGACTTGTAGAAAGTTATTGTAAGTTTTTTGGTGACTTCAATGGCAGAACAGAAAATAGTTATTAATGTGATACAAACAATTTAATATTTTTCTGCATCAGAATTGTGAAATCACTCTGTGACAATTCAACTTTTTAAAACTGTTTAAATCTGTTAAATAATTATTTGTGAATTTTTGGTCTCCTGGTCAAATGACTACAGCAGTGGTTATGTCAGTTGTGATGAACTCCCCTGTTACGCTTTTTTTTGTACTTTGCAAGCCAACCATCTATGACTGGTAATTTTCATGGAAAGGCCAGTTATAAAAGTTGCTAGGAGACAACATTCATTTCTGCCCAGCAAAAGGGGAAGGCCTATGCAAGTTTGAAAAGATTACTCAAGAAAGCTTAGGGGTCACTAATGAGCAGTTCAGTAGATTACAGATAAGGACGAAGGTGAGTATGGGAAGGAGACAGAATAGGCTTTGTTAGAAATACTAGTTTTGCTATTAAGAGGCTTACAGGGAAGTCAACTGAAGTACGTGTGTTCTTTGTAGGGGGTAATAAGTTCTAAAACAGTTAGATATCACTATGCTGCTAGAATTTCAGACTACCTTTTCAGTTATTAGACAGTTAGGTGGTATAGTCTGGGCTTGGGAAAGATCCTGGAAACAAACTTCAGCTTCAGCTACGGTGCTCCTCATGGGTAAAGCAACTGCTCTGACTCACTGTCTAGACTCACAAGAGAAACAAAGTATTTGGAGATGATAGCATCTCTGAAACTAGCTGGTAGCAAGAGTCAAAACCTTGTGGAAAAAGTTGGGTTTTGTGAAGTGGTGAATTATTTTACACAACTGCATACTTAAAATATTTTTGATTTCATGTTATTTTAGTTTCCAGTTAATAATTTAGTGTATCTTAGCTCTGTGGTAGCATTCTGTCCTTCAAAATCACAGGTAAAGTTCAAGCTCCAGTTCAAGATTTGAAAACCCATAAGCAAATGTAAAATACTGCTGATGCTAGAAATCTTTTAAAAAAGCACAGGATTAGAACAGATACTTTTGACTGATGCTTCAGTGCAACCCTTTCTCAGATTAGATATTGAATGTGATATTTAGTTTACTGACCAGTGCAAAAGATCCCACAGCAGCATTGAAAGAAAAGCAGAAAGTCCTCCCTTAACACTAGCAAGGCATATTAGTTAGCTAGTTTATTTGCCTTTATTAGAATCTTCAAGCTAAAAAAAAAGATTTTTTTTGCACATAATGTCAATTCTACTTCAAACATGACTCATTGACTGACTTGTGGATGCCCTGTAGATAACCCCACATTTAAAAAATTTAAGACTAAAAATAAGAAATTTGAAAATGAAAAAACCAACCTTTAAAAGCCGAAGCTATTTGGTAACATTGAAGCTTTAGTAATTATTACAAATGATGAAGAAATTAAAAATTTGTCACTAATATTTGCTTCACACTTTCAACATAAATCCATTTTATAATTCGTGGCTAATTTGAAATGTTTCACTTTTGACATATTCAGTCTACTAGCCTTTTGTTAGAAGGCACTGTACGTCTGGAATGGAACAAAGTCTGTTGATCAACTTTAACTAAATACTTAAAAATAAAGGCTGATTAAGAGGTAGGAAAATAAGAGGAATAAGAATACAATATTTCAAGAAATACTGAAGATAAAATAGAAACGTGTGTGGTAGATCCTCTAGGCTGCAAAAGAAGAAAGTTTTAAAAACAAGGATCAAAGAATGGAATTCCTCAGCACAAGTCAAAACCTTGGTAATAGTTTCATTGTCTTCATTCCAAATTGGGGACTACTTCAGTCAGAACTACTTCTCTTTCTGCTTCCATGTGAAGCATTAAATATCCCATGTATTGTATTTCACATTCATAGCTGCAATTTGTGCAAAAACAAAACTGAAACAATTGTTGTATCAAGTTGTTATAATCCAATTGAGCACTGGAAATAGTATTGAAACATCAAGATACAAAAAGGTAAAATCTACTCCAAGGGAATCCCCAAAATCAACCAGCTCCTGCCATACGTATGGACAGAAGAGATTGAAAATGTTGCATACCTTTGTGCCTACAACAAGTCATTAAACTGATTTTTCATGATTTAAAGGAAGGACATGCTCTGATACAAAACTCTTCATCTCTCCAGAACATCTTGCTGCACTTCACGAATAATAAATTGTTTTGAAATACAGTTGTTACATTGACAATGTAGCTAATTTGCACTCAACAAAGTTCAATGTTGCTAACATTTGTATTGCAGAGCTATATTAATATTTGTAAAGGAACATTTTTAACGCTGTGAAATTTACCTGTTCTATACTGTTGGTTAGATTCCAAAACTCTCGGAAATGTATTTTTAGTATTTTAAGATGCAATGTTTTGATTATTTCCTAGATCTAAGATTCTTGTAATTCCAGGTTGTAGCTTAAATACTATTTTATGTACTTTGTGCATAAGAAAATATAAGTAGCAATCCTTACAACTGCACCCAGGACATAAATAGTCTGGGGACTCAGTTCTGAAGTTGACATGCAGTTTGATCAGATCTTTTAATAAATTCAAAATATCTGTACAAACTGTCACTTTCTGAATATTTCTCTCACCATTTAATAATACAACACATTGCTGTATTTAACGATTATATAAACTTATCAATCCATTGGAGCTTGTTCTTCATCAGCATGTTCTTCATCAGCATGTTTAGTGTCTTAACTTGATAATTCATATAAATCATTTTGTTCCAGTAAGTGAAACTACCATTCCTCAATCCACAGAAAGCTCAAGTAAAAATATGCATACCCAGATGTTTTCTGAGATTCAGGGGAAGCAGCTTGTCCTCAGTAATTACAACTTCTAAAAATGTAGCTAACACTGCAATGGGATACTCATAATTCAATTACTTCACTGCTTGTGTGACTACACATGTAAATTGACCATAGTTTTTAGGTGAACTTTAGTTCAGAGGTTCTATGGCTTTACTCTAAAGTAGACTTACTTCCTCACTCAATAAGAACAGAATAACACTACAGTACTACATTACAAGGAAAAAGCAACAATATAATGTTTTAGACTTTACAAAAGCCTGATGATATTTTCTTACAAATGCCAGCTGCGGTTGCACAGCCTTTATCATTTCTAATAATTTGAAAATTGTGATCATTTCACTTCTGAGTCATAAAGGCCCTCCTCAATGAATTGTTAGATCCATGCAAACATAGCAATGGGAAGATCAGATTATGCTGTGCAAAGAGGCAATGCTGCAAAAAAAAAATCAGTGTTTCATTATTAGTCTAATTTCACCACTTCTCGAAGGGTTGGGGGAGAAACTTCAGTTAGGACTAAAATTATAAATGCCATTGCAATTTATCATTCCTCAGGAGCTCCTGCAAAACACCTATCATGTCTGACATTGCTTAGAAGGAGGAGTCAATGTCTATCCCTTCATTGTAACAGCTTGAAAATATATCGTCTACTTGATGTTCAGTTCAGTAATGGTGCAACATAATGAAACCTAAGGATTAGCAGAGTAAACCAAAACCAGCACATTTTGTCTATCCAATAGCAGCAGCAGCATGAAAGTAGATAACTACACTCAAGTGTTGAGGCAGATTGACATGATATCTTCTGTAAAAAATGTCTAACACAGATGAGCAGTGATTGCAGCACATACAAAATTGAAAAAGATGTTCAGTCCCAAACAGATTGTAAACAAATTTAATTCACAATGCTTATTTGTAATGGTATAGGTTTTTTTTCTATGAAGTCCGAAGTAGTTCTTTTTTTGTGCAGACAACCTACATGGCTCAGAATGGATAATACCTAACACTGGTGGCAATGTTTTTGCAGTATTTATTCCTGGTTGAGAAATTTCTGAAACACCAAAAATATTAAAAATGGAAAATCAAATATTATTAGCCTGAGAAAGAAAGGTGGGAGGGAAGAGCAATGGGTGAAACTTTTAGCTAGAAAAATATTAATTAAATTACCAATTAAATTAACAAGAAAGTCAAGAGTCCTTTGTGGGAGTGGTGGATTTTGACTTGTATCTCGTAGTATTGCAGTTGTAGTCTAACCAGAGCTTTGTATAGCTGTTGTGTCATTTAATACTCACTTGTTCTCTTCCAGATGAAAATTATAATTTCTGTTTCTGTTCATGGCATTATATATTACCTATGTACTGTGTAAGAAACCATTCCCTCACCCAGCAAGGTTCTTTCGACCTCCACTGTTTCCAACTTCTCGTTTATAATATACTGATGTTCAGAATTAATAACTTTATCTGCCACAGATTTGCCCATGTGCTTAAACTATTATACTTCTGTCGATGCTGCTTCTTATGCTGGCCATCTTTATTATCAGCAAATTTGGATACAAGGCTTTCTATCACATCTGTATCATTCATATGTGCAGTGAATAACTGAGGCAGACATCAACCCTTACATAAAATCACCATGCGCAATCTAATGTTTACAGTAATTTTCCACCATTGTCACTATATCTCCTGTAACTCAGCTTATTTCCTAGTCAGGTTTGTTACGAAGTTGAAAGAGTGTATGGTCACTTTAATATAGAAAATGTTTTCTGAATTTAAAGCACAGCTACAGCTGCCAGAACACAGTACAGCTAAGAGACAGGCTATTCCAAAATAAGATACATGTGACAATTGGCTATTAAATGGATACCTGAGTTTTGGTTGCTGTTTTGATGACAATTCAGATTTAATTAATAAATTTAACTTAAGCACAGGATACCAAAATCCAATTGTGTTTAAATTTATTGTATTGACATCAGACCATGAGAGGGTATAGTATTGGGGGATATAAAATGCGAGGGCATTTTGAAAATTGGTCAGAGCAACTGCCGGAGAACTGGAAAGCAAATGCCATTCAAAGAAATAAATATCTTGTTAGATTAGATTACTTACAGTGTGGAAACAGGCCCTTCGGCCCAACAAGTCCACACCAACCCTCCAAAGGGCAACCCACCTAGATCCATTCCCCTACATTTACCCCTTCACCTAACACTAGGGGCAATTTAGCATGGCCAATTCACCTAACCTGCAAAATTTTGGACTGTGGAAGGAAACCAGAGCGCCCGGAGGAAACCCACGCCGACACAGTGAGAATGTGCAAACTCCACACAGTCAGTTGCCTGAGGCCGGAATTGAACCTGGGTCCCTGGCGCTGTGAGGCAGCAGTGCTAACCATTGCGTCACCATGCCGCCCAGTTTAAAAAACTGTTCTCAAAGAAATCTCAGAGGGCGCTATCTATCAAAAGGTACCTTTTCCTGTAAAAATACTTGCAGTAAAAAGAAAGAAGACACCAGAGAAGACAGCAGGGTCAGGAGTAAGAGGAAGGAAGGCTGAAGGAAGAGAAGAGACGGTGTGGACTTGAGATTAAGTTAATGTAACATATACTAATTGTTATTGGAGCAGCATTTTTATAGAGTTAGGGGTCAGACAGTAATTAGATAAGAAGAAGGGGGCTTGGATTTGTTAATAGTTTTTGTTTAGTGCTCCTGTTAGAGTTAGCAAAATATATTGTTATTTTTCTTTAAATAGTGGAAATTAGCAGTTGTCTTTCACTCACACACTTTTAGCAAATTACAAGGTGAGGCGAGTTTTTCTTGGTGTTCGGTTTTAATTAGCCGAGGGGTTCGATCTCTACATCGTAACAGGTTATATGCCTTTGATTCCATGAGATTCAACATTAGCTGGCAGCATCAAATGCCTTTGGTAAGGTCCGAGTAACATCCACAAAATTTCTGTCCTTGAATTAAGTCAGGTTCACCAAGTATGCAAGAAAAACGAAGTGCAAGAGACACTCAAGTCTGGCAGTATGTGTGGAGAGAGAACAAGTTAATGTTTCAAGTCTGATGTCACCCTTCTTTAGAAGGAGTTATGGCCTGCCCTTTTAAAAATCAATACTGACACTCAGAATGGTTAAACATTTTCCGGGTATAATGGGAATTGCTAGTTTCAATGAATGGTCACAACCTAAAATGTTAATTGTTTCTCTCTCTGCTTTTGCTGCCCAACCACTTGAAAATTTCATTTTAATTTCACATTTTCAGCATCTGCATGATTTTACTTTTGACTTATTCTTTCCAGTTAGTGTGATTGAAAAACAAAAAAGACCAGAGTTCTTGCTCTTAACTATCCAGTGAATGTCCTGGGAATTACACGAACATGAATATCCAAATCAGGAACAGCACTAGGCCACTTGATTTCGTTGAACCCATTCCACAGTTGAATATCACGGTTGATCTTTTGGGTGAGGGAGTGGGAAAAAGAAATTGCACTGAGCACAATGTGTAACACTACATCTTCATCTCTTCTCACGCAAAGAACAGTCACATTAGATAATATGCATTAAGTGTGGTGGGAACCAAGGAACAGTCCTCCAATACATTTCTCCTTGTTAAGGAATTTGGTTACAGAGGAAAAAGATCAAAAGGAGGAGAAAGCCCTGTGATCACCAAGGAATAAAAACATTTTAAAATAATATAGTGTCACACTGACCATTGTTTATTTAAGAACCAACATACAATTCCTCGATGTGGTGAAATATAAGTGGCACATATAGCTAAGTTATTTCACCATTGAGTTCAAGTGTCAGGCACCAGGCAACTCCCTGCATTCACACAGATTCATCTCAAAGCCAAGTACATGGAGGTGTTGACAGAAACCTGAAACCTGTTAGACGTGTACAAGTTTCTCATATCACAAATATCCTTTGTTCACCTACGTCCATTTAAGTGAAACCTTTTTGCTTCCATATATTGTAATTATTAGGAGTGCACTCCCAGAGAGCTGGCTGTCTCAAATGCTTTGTTACCGAAGTACTGTACCTGTACTTGACTGCTTGCTGCACATAGTTTTCTGATTATGTCATTGTATATCTTATTAGTTAAATATAATGATAGAGAGCACTTTTCAAGCCTAACACTTTGGAAATACAAATAGGACCTTTCACAGAAAAGCAAGCATAGAAATACAGAGTTGCATCCTAATGCAAGAACTTAATTCCAAACTAATAATGAACCACTATAGTTGAAGAGATGGACATGCACTGTTGGAGCTACTAGGATGAATCCTCCAAAGATAGTCTCGGCAACAATAAACAAACAGGAATATATTTCCAAGTCAGGATGGAGGGGCACTTGCAGATAATGCTGTTCTCTTACATCTCTGATTTTGTCCTCTGGGTGCCTGACAACAAAGTGCAGGAATCCAGCAGCTTTTGTCCTAAAGATGTGAGCTTCTGGAGTGTTATTGAAGCTGAATCCATCTTGGAAGTATATAATATTTCATCATAGTCCTGACTTGGCCTTTTTGACAGTGAACATGTAATGGGGAATCAGGAGATGAACTACACAGTGCTGAATTTCCAATCCCTGACCAGTTTTCATGGCCACAGTATTTTCACGGCTGGTCCTGTTCAGGTTTTGGTCAATGGTAGATCCTTGGATATTGAAGTCCATATTATGATTCAAATTTTAAAGTTAGCAAAATGTTTAAAATACATTTATTAGATTGGACAATCACATTACTGTTCATAGATTCCACCCCTGTGTTGCTCAAAGATTGGATTTGCATGTTTCCTTATTGCTCCAAGCAATTAGTATACAGCCTGTTGTGCTCATAAGTGGCAATAAGGTTCTGTTAAAGCTTAAATGAGAGAAAAGATTCTTCTGTCTGCAAAATTATTCTAAATTCACAATTCTAAATTATACTATTTCACCTTTCTATCAGTTTGACATGGTATACAATTGCATTTTGTATTTATTTGCACCTAGTTGTTTAGCTTTCCATAAAAGTAAAATACTGCAAATGCTGTTAACCTGAAATAAAGGTAGAAAATTCTGGAGAAACTCAGCATGTCTGGCAGCATCTGAGTGAGAGAAATAGAGTTAATGCTTCAAGCCCAAGAACTCATCTCCAGCAACACTCGTTGGACTCGAAACATTCGGGCTTTCTTTCTCACAGATGCTAGTAGACCTGCTGAGTTTCTGCAGCCCTTAGTTTTTATTCGCTCAACTTTCTAACTGTCTTCCTTCAAATCAGCTGTGACCAAAGCATTGATGTCTCATAGAATTAAAGGGAGAATGCAACAATTCATGCAGATGATTTCCTAATGAATAACCTGGTTTTATTTGTATTAGGTCAGGGGATGTGGGCATCAGTGGCTGGACTATCATTAGTTGCCCATCCCTGGTTGCTGTTGTGGTGGTGAGCTACCTCCTTGAACCACTGTAGTCCATTTGGTATAGGTACCCCCTCCACAATGGAGGGAATTACAGGACTTCAGTCCAGTGACACTGAAGGAACAATGATAAATCTCCAAGTCAGGATGATTAGTGGCTTGGAGGGGATCTTGCAGGTGGTTGTGTTTCCATGTATTTGCTGTTCCTGTCCTTCTAGATGGAAGATGTCGTGGTTCTGGAAAATGTTGTCTAATAAGTCTTAGTGAATTTCTACAATGCATCCTGTAGCTGGTGCACACAGCTGCAACCGTGCAGTAGTGGAGGGACTGAATGTTGATCGATGTGAAACCAATCAAGTGGTCTGCTTTGCATGGATGACATCAAGCTCGAGTTTCTTTGGAGCTGCACTTGTACAGGCAAATGGAGAGGATTCCATCATGCTTGTATTGTGGTTTGTAGATGGTGGATATGCTTTAGGGAGTAATGACTAAGTTATTCACTGCAATATTCCTAGCCTCTGATCTCTTCCTGTAGCTACAGTATTTATACAGCTAGTCCAGTTCTGTTTTTCATCCAGTGTAACCTTCAGGATGTTGATAGTGGAGAATTCAGTGATGGCATTGCATTTGAAAGTCAAGTAGTGATGGTTACATTCTCTCTTGTTAGGAGATGGTAAATGCCTGGCATTTTTGAGGTTCAAATGTTACATGCTATTTGCCAGCCCAAACCTGGATATTATCCAGATCATGATTTGACCATGACTGCTTAAGTATTTGAGGTGTTGTAAATGGTGCTGAATGTTGCACAATCATGAATGAAAATACCTATTTCTGACCTTAATGATAGAGGGAAGATCATCAATGAAGTTGTTGAAGATGGCTTGACCAGAACATTTTTCTGAGGAACCCCTGAGGAGAGGCTGTGAGCTAAGGTGAGTGACCTTCAAGAATCACGTGCGCTCAATATGACTCCAACCAGCAAACTTTTCTCCCCAATCCTGAATGACTACAATTTTACACGTGAACATTGATGCCACACTCTGAATGCACTTGACATTAAGTCTGCATTTCACAATTTCACCTTACTTCTGAATTTCAGCCCTTACACCTTGTTTGAATCAAGGTTAGAATGATATCATGAGCTGAGTGGTTCTAGGAGAACTTAAACTGAGCATCAGTGAGCAGGTTGATGAGGAAATGCTTTTGCTAGCACATGATGATTCTTTTTGATCGTTTTACTGGTTATTGCAAATACTTCAATCTTATCTTTTGGATGGTTGGTTGGATTTATTTATTACTATGACATGTAATTAGGTACAGTGAGAAGTTTTGTTTTGCGTGCACTACAGGCAGATCATAACATACAAAGAGCATAGGGTGATTGAACAGAGCAAGGAGTACAAAATTACAGCTGCAGAAAAGATGCACATAAAGCAAGATCAACATTAGATTTGAAATTTAGGAGATCCATTCAGAAGTCTAATAACAACAGAGCAGAAGCTGTTCTTGAACCTGTTGGTATGCGTGTTTAAGTTTTTGTATCTTCTTCCTGACGAGGTGGGAGGGGTCTTTGGCTGCTTTTCTGCGGCAATGAGAAGTGTAGGTGGAGTCAATGGATGGTGTGCGTGATGGACTGGATTGGGTTCACAACTTTCTATTGTTTCTTACGGTTCTGGGCACAGCAATTGCTATACCAAGCTGTGTTGTATCCAGATAGAATGCTTTCTATCGTGCATCTGTAAAAGTTGGTGAGTGTCCTTATGGATATGCCAAATTTCCTTAGCCTCCTGAGGAAGAAGTGGCATTGTTATACGGCCTTAACTGTTACATCAATGTGGATGATCCAGGACAGATTATTGGTGAATGTTCATTCCTAGGAACTTGACACTCTTGACCATCTCCACCTCTGTTCAATTGATGTAGATAGAGGTGTACCCTCCTCCTTGCTTCCTGAAGTCAATGATTAGATCTTTGGTTTTGCTGACATTGAGGGAGAGCTTGTTATCTTTGCACCTCTTCACTTAACACTTTATCTCTTTACAGTATTCTATCTTGTCATTGTTTGATATCGGGCCTACAATGGTGGTCTCATCAGCGAACTTGTAGATGGAGTTTGGATGAAATTTGGCCACGTAGTCATGAGCACGCAGGGAATACAGTTGGGGGCAGGATAAACAGCCTTGTGGGCGCCGGTGTTGAGGATTATCTGCTGTTTCCTATCTTCACTGATTGTAATCTGTGGAGCAGGAAATCGAGGTTCTAGTTGCAGAGTGCAGAGCAGAGACCCAGGTATCGGAGTTTGGAAACAAAAACAGAAATTGCTGGAAAAGCTCAGAGGTCTGGCAGCATCTGTGGAGAGAAATCAGAGTTAACGTTTCAGGTTGAGCGATCCTTCCTCAGAAATGTTAATTCTGATTTCTCTCCACAGATATTGCCAGACGTGCTAAGCTTTATCAGTAATTTCTGTTTTTCTTTCTGATTTACAGCATTTTATCGGTTTTTCTTGGCGTTTCGAAATTATGGGTGCCCAGTCAAGTTGTTAGATCTGTTTTAAATCACTCCCATTGAAAATGGCAAGAGCCTACACAACAGAATGAAAGAAACCAAGAAGGTCTTGGTGAAGAATCATCCACTAGTCATCCCTGCATTGCAGAGAAAAGGATTCTTTCTTTCAGAGTACTAAAAGCGAGCTAGCTAACAAGCCAAACACAGAAAACAGAAGAAAAGGAGTGTACTGCCTTGTTCGGAGTGCTGCTAACCAACCACAGTCAAGAAACTAGGTCCAAAGAATTTCAGATAACCGTAAAAACCAATAATAATCCCAAAATTAACTGTACAACAATCAATATCTATTCTTCAAGAACCACATAAAAAGGCTGATGTTTTAACTTCTAATTTTTTTATATTTAAATGCTCAGTTCTTGTTCCTAATTGGTGTGCATGTGTGTTTTATTACAAAGTTTTATGTTTAATATCTAAAAAAACCTTTTGTTAACTCAGGAAAGCCTAAATAAGGTGGTTTATTTTAAAACAAACTCACTTGGTCTTCAAGAAAGTCATCCACAAGACAAGTATCCTTTTAAATTTAACCTTGTTACAACCAACTGAGGGGCCTGGTGAATAAAGGGGAGTTAGTTCATTCTTCCTCATCCACAAGCTTGATGACTTGGAGTGTTCATCTGGAACCAATAACAACTTGGAAAACGTCACCCAGAGTCTGATTGTAACACAGCCCAAGCCTGAACATTATCCAGGTCTTGCTACATATGGATACAGATGACTTCAATATCTGAAGTGTTGCAAATGGTGCTGAATGTTGTACAACAATAAATAAACATCCCCAGTTCTGACATTTATTACAGAGGGAGGTCAGCTGAAAATGTTTGAACTTCGGACACTATGTTGAGGAACTCCTTCAGGGATATCCAAGAGTCAAACAAATAGAACAATCATCTTCCTTTTGTGTTAGGTATGACGGAGGGGAGATGATGGTGTAACAGTGATGTCACTAGACAGTAATCTAGAACATATGGCTAATGCTCTGAGGATATGGGTTTGAATCTCACCATTGCCAATGGTGAAATTTCATTTCAATAAATCCAGAACTTTTAATTTATGTCTAATTGGCCTAGCCATGATTCAATGTTGTAAAAACCCATCTGGTTCACTAATGTCCTTCAGGGAAGAACATCTTTAACCAACCTGGCCTACATGTAGTTCTGGCCCACAATTTTGTGGTAATATGTTAGTCCCTTGAATGGCTGCATACGTAATGATAAATTTTAGAGTGGCTTGTAAAGTCACCTCAGAGGATAACCATACTTTGAGACAATGGTAATGTATTTGTCAAGCCTGGTGTAGCACTTACAATTCCTAAAGAATCACTTTGATCCAGTTTGTTTTTAGTGACAGCCCAGCATCTTTCTCTGTCATTTTATATGATGCCATGTTACAATTCTTTAAAATTTCATTTTTAATATAAAATTTGAACTCTCAACCTCTTGGTTGGCAGTCCATGAAATGACTTAAATTACTCCAAATGTGACTCAATATTCCCATATCCAAATATACAAATACAGTGCCTTAAAAAGGCAAGAATGTCCCTCTGCAAAAAAATAAAACAAATAAACCTTGTTGTTTCATCACAGGCTAAGTTAGTGTACATACAGGATACTAAACATAGCCCTAAGTGATCTGGTTTTCAATTCACCATGACAAGCCTACACAATGACGATGCTGAACACTCCAAACATAAAACAGAATAACTTTTACTATGACAATGTATCCAAACAACCTACTGTATATTTCACTGTCAATGTCAAGTGGTCTCTGTCTGTCTGTGCTGTTTTATTTCACAACTAATTAGCAGTATAGACTCAATCTTTAAGGGATATCCTTCTAGGACTTTCCATTATTTGTGCCATTGAAGCATCTATTTTTTTTCCATTCAGTTGGAAAATTTCTCAAGTTGAAGTAGTATTTTTTCCTTTGTTTTTGACACTCTGTAAAGTCCTGTGGAATATCAACTAAATTTAAGAAATTTTGTATAGCTAATAAGCTACAAGTAAAGTCCATAAGATATGTCGATCGCCTTTTGATCATATGTTTCTGAAGCCCATTCTCCTGCCTTCTCCCCATAACCATTGATCCCCTTAATAATCAAAAACCTATCTTTCTTGGTCTTAAACAGCCTTGATGACTTTTGCCTACGTAGTCTTCTGCAGCAATGAGTTCCACTGATTCACTACTCTCTGGCTGAAGAAATTCCTTCTCATCTCAGTTCTAAAGGATCCTCCGTTCACACTGAGGTTGTGCCCTTGGGTTCTAGCCTCTCCTACTATTGGAAACATTTTGTCCACATCCACACTGTCCTGGCCTCTTGGTTTCAATCAGATCCCCCACACCCCTTTTCTTCTAAACTCAAAGTACAAACCCCGAGTCCTCAACTGCTCCTCATTTGACAAACTCCTAATTCCCGGCATCATTCCTGAAACCTCCTCTGGATGCCCTCTACAGCCAGCACATCTTTCCTTGGATATGGGGCTGAAGGGGCCGTCTTGTGGTGCAGAGATAGTCTCCCTACCTCTGGACTGGGAGGCCCAGGTTCAAGGCTCACTTACTCCAGAGGTATATAACAACATTTCTAAACAGGTTGATTAGAAAACTAGGTTAAAACAGCTCACAATATTCCAAATATGGTCTGCCTAGAGCCTTATACAGCTTCAGCAGAATGCCCCTGCTCTTGTATCCGACCCTCTTGAAATGAATGCTAACATTGTATTTGCCTTCCTAACTGCCAACTTGAATTCTATTTTTTTGTACAACATGGTGATCAGTCACTGAACATATTGACAAAAGGTTGCCAAGTATCCTTGACAAAAGAACATTCGAGTTTCTTACACAAAAAGAAAATAAAAATGATATTGCTCCATACAACTATTAGAAAGATGTCATTGCAAAGAACAGAAAGATAAACCATTTTATCCCAGAAATACTCTTACAGACACTTGAACCCAAGTGAAGAGCCACCCATCACCACACAAACGTTTTACACAGTTGAAATGGCTATTGTGTTGTTTGCAGCAAATTACCGCACATTCTTCAGTTAAAGTCTCTTTCCAAGACCCTTAAAACAAACTGCTAATTCAGCTCACTTATTAATTTATAAAGGATCCCTAGACTCTTGTCTCCAACAGCCTTGCAGGATATCTTCCTCACTGAACCTTGCACAGACTTCTGCTTCTGGATTTGTTCTTCTCACTGACTTCTAACCATTTCAGGACTTTTCCTCAGAATGACTTCTTAGAAACTGCTATTAACATAATCTTTTCTGTTATCGGAGTCTTCTCTCTGCATCGCACTGCTTCAGAGTATTCTGTTTCTGGAGGTCATGAAACTCAAGTCAGCATACTGCTTTACAAACTCAGATAGCTTGCTGGCCATTTAACTGTGACACGGTGACTCAGTGGTTAGCACTACTGCCTCACAGCGCCAGAGTCCCAAGATTGATTCCAGCCTCGGGCTACTGTCTGTGTGGAGTTTGCACATTCTCCCTGTGTCTGCGTGGGTTTCCTTCGGGTGCTCCGGTTTCCTCCCACAGTCCAAAGATGTGCAGGTTAGGTGAATTGGCCATGCTCAATTGCCCATAGTGTTTGGTGCATTAGTCAGAGGGAAATGGGTCTGGGTGGGTTACTCTTCGGAGGGTCGGTGTGGACTGGTAGGGCCAAACAGCCTGTTTCCACACTATAGGGAATCTAATCTAATCGAAATGTTCAAGACAGCATTTCCAGGAAGTCTATATTGAAATGATTTTCTGACCTTAAAATCACTGTCCCTGTAAAGTTGGGAAGTCATCCCAGGAGCAATTTAATTGTTCCCTGCAGTTAGATTTCATAGGGAGCAGAATTAGGTGGCCAGCTGCAGGGAGAAGACATTCAATCTCAATAAAGAATGCTGCGGGAGCAGGTTCCGAGCAGCTGGGAATCAGTATGTGCAGCTATGTGTTGGGGCTGGGGGTCAGGAAAAGCCCTGGGAGCCACTGGGGCTTGAAAGAAGCGCATGAGCTATTAGTAATTCAGTGAGGTTAAGAGTTGGGTGGGGGGGGGGAGTGGAAAGGAAGTCTGGAAGTAAAATAAAAGCAAACTACTGTGTATGTTGGAAATCTGAAATAAAAGTAAAATGCTGGAGACTCTCATCAGGTTTGGCAGCATTTGTAGAGAAAGAAACAGAGTTATAGTGTTTTTAGTCCTGCATGACACTTCTCCCTTTGATCTAGAGAACAGTCATACAGGATCCAAAACATTAACTCTCTCTCTTTCTGCACAGATGCTGCTAGACTTGCTGAGTTTCTCCAGCACTTTATTTTTATTTGATAAGCAGTACTTGCTTGATATAGCCGAATGCAATAGGAGCTATCAAACCCAGGGCAGTGTTAGTTTGTTTGCGAGCTGTCTGCGGAAAAGACAAAATTATGACCAAGATAAAGTGACGAAGTGAAGTTTCCAGAATTCGGGAAGTGCAGTTGCTGGAAAGGACATTGAAGGACCAAGATGTGCTGTGTTGAGTAGCCTCTGACTTGAGTGGGTTTTGAGGGAGTTTAAAAGCTGGGTCTTTGAAATTGGAAACAAAACCTTTGTAAAGTTTCAATGAGATTGGTTTGTGACCCAGTGTCTCTAACATCTGGGATTGTTGAGAAATTCATTTGTTATAACCACATTTGCTATTTGGTGCTTTCTGTGGAATATTTGGCCATAATTTTAACCAGTTATATTTACCTCATGTTAATTCTGATGTTAGAAAATATATGTATAAATATATATATAAAATAGAATATTAAATGAAGTTAGAGTGATAAAACAATTTATTTTATTTATTTAAAAACATGCAATTAGATGGCTTTACTTTCTTCTAAGTACCTGGGATCTCAAACTTTGTCAACTTTTAAAAAGGTTACTGGCCAGACCAAAAGAAATTTTGGTGATTTGGTCTGCGACTAAAGCACATGTGGGCCAAAGCAGCTGATTTTAGAATGTAATCTTAAATGTGTGTTTGATTAATCCCTTCAGATATACACTCGGTACAGCTTTCCATGTCAAATTTTCTGCTACCCACTACTTTGATAGGTAAGGTAATCTAGCAGGTAAGCCACACAATACAGAAGATCCCAGCTCAATTCGTGTTGGGGGGTGGGGAGGCAGGAAGATATGTTTCACATTCATTAAAACAATAATTAAGTGTGGATCCCAAATAATCTGAATTTGACATGGGCTTAAACTTGGCGAAAGCAGAGTCAAAGAACAGAGTACCCGAGGTGAATCGTAATCTAGATATTTGTGGCCAAAGAACTGGGGGTGATTGAAAAGTAACTTGCTTTCAAATACAACTCTGATTAACTTGGTTTGCAGCTTTTAGACAGAAAGAATAGCTGCACATCTCAACGATGGGGAAATAATCAGAAACCGTGAACAATGATTTCAGAAATGAAGGTCATATACAACAAACCTAATAACTATTATTTAAAATTGTGACAGAAATAGTGTGTGGAGGAAATGTAGTGGATGGTGAAAAGTGGGGTGGAGAGGGGAGGATAACAGGGTATATTGAGTTGTAGAAAGTACACAACAAGGTACTACACAGAGAATTATGAAGAAATTATGGAAAGATCAAGAAAATTTTGACAAACCATTTAATAATTAAAAATCAGTTAGAAGAGAAGAAAAATTGGTATGACAAGTTTTACCATGTTGTTCAAATATTTAGGTATATCTAAATGTTTATTGCAGGAAGGTATGTTTTTGTTTAAAACAGGCATTGCAAACAAGATCATTTCAAATTCGCTTTCAAAAAGGTGTTGAATCAAATAGAATGTTAATGTGGCAAAAGGGAACAGCGGCAAATATCAAAGTCAAGATGGTGTGAAACTTGAAAGTGATGGTCTTGTCATGCATCTGCTGCTTTACCTGAAAAGACTAGGACCCATGTCCTTTTGAGATACTGTAGATCACTAGCTTGAGAAATCCAGCCTCAGAATTGTTACAGTGCACCCGGTGTACAAAATAAACACTGCAATCATCATATACTGGGGGTGGAGGGGATTGATGTTTATGCTGAATGAAATAACTCCGCAGAGGCCAGTTATCCCATGGCACAAAATCACCCTTAATTTATAAGTGGAGAGTCCTTGACAATGATCCAGCTTCCTCAGAGCCAACTTTGAATGAACACAACCTCAGATATTCCTGTTTATATCTGTCAGTCAGGGATCCCTGATTGTGGCTGTTAATCTGATCCAATCAGAGAACATTTATTCTATGAGGTCCACCTGGCTAACCTCATTATAATCACTACACTGATTAGTATGAATGGCTTAGTGTAGCACTAAGGTAAGGTATCCATAGACCTCCTCGTGGGTCTGCTCCTGAAAAAAAAAGGTAAGGTATCCATACTTGCAAAAAATATTAAAACAGGAATCAGTAAGTTGTTCTGATGCTCAAAAGGAAGATGATATTGGGTTGATTAAAAATAGCAGATGGAATTCCATGTCATTAAACCAGATGGAACATTTGGATGAAAAGAAAGCAATTAGTATACACGGAAATAAGAAATGTTGAGTGATGTGAAAAAAAAAGAGGATTTTAGGGTTCAAGTTCAGAAGACATTAAAGAAGAAACACCTAACGTGCATAAGGTAATTAAAAATAATGAATACGGTGAGATTCAAGATGGCGGTGACCCAGCAAGTCTGAATCTGTAGTGCTCTGCCTAAGACTTGGGCAAAGTGTGGCACCTGCCTTCACCACACCTTTTAATTAATTTAAAATAACTTTTGCCCAGCATACTTAGTCATTTTGCATCAAACTTGAACAGTTTGGTGTTATTCTTAAAATGACTAAAGGCAAAAATTCCCGAAGTTCGCAACAGGCACGACCAAGAAATTGAAAAACTCGAACAACGCATTGGAAGGGCGGAGCAAAAGGCCGCGACCTCAGAAACTGCTGCCGAATTGGTCGTGGACCGGGTCCGGGCTTTCGAACAGAGAGTCCGGACCTTGGAGGAGCACATCGATGACCTCGATAATCGGGGTCGTCAAAAAAATATTCGATTGCTGGGCCTTCCCGAACGGGAAGAGGAAGGCCAGATTGCAGTTTTTTTGGAGCAATGGGTCCCTAAAATATTAAAGTTGGAGTCGGGATCAGGCCATGAGCGGGTGGAGTGGGCCCACCGGGTTGCTGTACGCAGGCCCGGGTTGGACCAGCACCCCCGCCCAGTTCTGTTCCGGCTCCAATGCTATAAAGAGAAGTAGATGCTCCTGGAAGCCTCTCGAGTCCTGGGGAAGGATCCCCAGGCCATGATCCGGAATAATGTTATTCCAGGATTTTTCTCCAGCCATGGTCCGCAAGAGGAGGGCATTCGATGAGGTGAAGAAGCGCCTAAGAGACCTAAGTATCCAATATTCCTTGTGCTACTCAGCAACGCTGCGCTTCAGCCATGAAGGATCCGTATACAACTTTGGATCACTGGAGAAGGCTAAACAATTATTGGACTCTCTTAAATAGACTGTAAGATTCAAATGGTATAGATAATGATTTTGCTTTGCACTCTCCCCCAGTTTACACCTTCTTTCCTTCTCCATCCCTTTTTTGTTCATTACCTTTTCCAGGGGGCAGGGAGGGAGGCTTATTTGTTATTCACTATGTGATTTCTTTTTTTACAGGCTGTGCGGCTTATTTGATTTATGTGGGAGGGGGGTTTGTTTTGTCCTACCTTTTTTTTTAACAGCGGGATTCTCTTCTTCTGTCATCTTACTTAGTTTTCTAATAATTACTAGGATTGTAACTTTATGATTTTATACATTCATATTTTGTATTATGTTTGCTAAACGCATCTAGGTGTTGGTGTGGATGGGTGGTCACTCACTTTTAACTTTGGTTTTATAGAACATTTGAATTTGTCTACTCCATTTTATAATGTCTGGGTCGAGGGCGGGGCACTAGTTAGGAGAGGTTATGGTTAGGGTTATTGATAGGTAGTTACGCCCTCTGGGAGCAAGGGGGAAAATCAACTTTCAAATGTGTTTTGTATTTTTTTTTACTTAGGAATAGTTTTTAATTGTATTGGTGTAAATGTCTTAAAGAATTTTTGCTTTTGTGAATTTTTCATGGTCTTTACTCGGGGTGTTTTGGGTGGGGTTCTTCTTCCTGGGGGGGTCTCGGGCTTGCCTGGACGATCATGGCTAGCTATTTGCTTAGGTGGTGCACCTGGAATGTCAAGGGGAGTAATTCACCAATCAAAAGGAAGAAGATACTATTAAACCTTAAAAAAGAAAGGGTTGAGTCCAGGACTAGAGAGCATAGGTTTAGGGTGAGAGAGGAAAGATATAAAAGAGACCTAAGGGGCAACTTTTTCACGCAGAGGGTGGTACGTGTATGGAATGAGCTGCCAGAGGATGTGGTGGAGGCTGGTACAATTGCAACATTTAAGAGGCATTTGGATGGGTATATGAATAGGATGGGTTTGGAGGGATATGGGCCAGGTGCTGACAGGTGGGACTAGATTGAGTTGGGATATCTGGTCGGCATGGACAGGTTGGACAGAAGGGTCTGTTTCCATGCTGTACGTCTCTATGACTCTATGATATAGCTCTTTTACAGGATATACATCTACTTGACAAAGAGCACTTAAAATTACAACACGGTGGATATGACCAGGCTTTTTTCTCATCTTTTAGCTCAAAAAGTAAGGGAGTAGTCATCCTCATTCGGAAGAATCTTCCTTTTAAAATCTTAAGTCAGATAAAATATGAATCTGGATGGGAAATATTGATCAAAGCCTTAATAAATGGAGAGGAGTATGGGATTTTGAATCTTTATTGCCCCCCGGCACACCCCTTCAAATTTGTAACAGAGGCGTTCTCCAAGTTGATGGCTTTTGGGGCCCGCCATACAATTATAGGAGGAGATTATAATTGTATTATGGACTCAGAGACAGATAGGATACCCAAGAGTACTATGGGTATATCTCTTAGATCTAGACAATTGGCAGAGTTGAGTAAGGAGCTAGGGCTAGTAGATGTGTGGAGGTGTCTTCACCCCCAGGGCAGAAACTTTACTTTCTATTCTAACCCACACATGTGTCATACTAGAATTGATATATTTTTTGCTCCCTTGACCCATTTGAATTCCATATCGTTCTGCAAAATAGGTAACATAGCAATTTCTGATCATGCCGCAGTTAAGACTAGGGACGATGGGACAGGCCCCCGATATTGGCGTATGGATTCCTTTTTAATGGAGGATAGCAAATTTATAAAATATTTCTCTCAAGAACTCAAAACCTTTTTGGAAATTAATTCAGGTACAGCCAGTAACCCGTCGACAATGTGGGAGACCATTAAGGCTTATGTGCGAGGTTTAATCATCTCATATTCCGCGACCCAGAAAAGACAAAAGGGAGAACAACAGTGTCTGCTTGAGGCTCGCTTGAAGGCAGCTGAGACAGTGTCTGTTGATAGGCCCTCTACTACTAAACTACAAAGGATCACAGCCCTTCTGACAGCCTTGAATACCGCGCTTACCCAAACAGCAAAGAGAGAAATATTATTTGCAAAGCAAAGAGTATATGAGTATGGCGACAAGCCAGGCAGATACTTAGCGTATCTTGCTCAGATAAAAAAGGCTCCTCACGCTATTACGTCCATTAGGGAAAGTGCTGGTACTCTGACTTGTGATCGTAAAAGGATCAATACAGCCTTTAGAAAATTCTATTTTGAACTGTATAAATCGCAGGACTGTGAGGATAGAAGTAAGAAGATGGAGTCCTTCTTTAAAAACCTGGGCTTTCCAGATTTAACCTCTGAGCAAGTGTCGATCCTGAATGCGCCCCAAGTAATCTAGGAAGTACTCAACACAATTAGACAGCTTCAGAGTGGCAAAGCACCTGGACCAGAGGGATTCCAGGTTGAATTTTATAAAGAATTCATAGGGGAACTGACTGGTCCACTTATTGACATGTATAATTACTCACACAGAAAAGGCTGCCTCCCGCCTTTGTTGAGAGAAGCAAATATTTCTCTCATTCTTAAAAAAAGGCACCAGAAGATTGCTCATCATATAGACCAATATCCTTGCTAAACGTAGATTTTAAAATCCTTTCTAAAACTTTAGCATTAAGATTGGAGAGGGTCTTACCATATATCATAAAAGAGGACCAGACAGGGTTTATCAAGGGCCATGAATCATCTAACAACATTAGAAGGGTCTTAAATATGATACAAGACTGTCAACAGGAAAGAATACCGGGGTTAGTTGTCTCCTTGGATGCAGAGAAGGCATTTGACCGGGTTGAATGGTCATATCTTTTTTACACGCTGGAAAGGTTTGGTGTTGGAGAGTTATTTTCTAAATGGGTCTCAATATTATATAGTGACCCCAATGGTTTAGGTTCGGATAGCTTCAGTGTGGGTAGGGGCTGTTGTCAGGGATGTCCTCTCTCACCGTTATTATTCACACTAATAATTGAACCACTAGCGGAAGCTATACGAGCTGACTCTAACATAGTGGCTCCGAGAGTAAACATAAAATCATCTCTATGCAGATGATGTCCTCCTGTTCTTAAGTAATCCTTTGATATCCGTACCTCGCTTAATTCAAGTAATTCATCTATTTAGTATGTTCTCAGGCTACAAAATCAACTTTATGAAATTGGCGGCCATGCTGTTGGGGGGGTCTCGCTAGTATATCCAATTTATTGGACGGATCTTGTTCTCCCTTGCAGTGGTCACGGGAGGGTTTTCTATATTTAGGTATTTTTATCACCCCAGTATTTGGTCAGCTATATAAAGCCAATTTTATACACCTACTAGAGAAAATAAGGCAGGACCTTCAATGCTGGGGTGATCTCCCAATATCCTGGTTAGGCAGAGTAGCTTGAGTTAAAATGAATATTCTGCCTCGTCTCTTATATCCTATGAGAATGCTCCCTTTGATGTTGCCGAGACTGACATTACGTAAACTATATGGCTGGCTTGGTTCCTTTATTTGGAATCATAGACGGCCCCTTATCAAATTAGAGAAGCTGCAGTTTCCACAAGCAAGGGGAGGACTGGATTTTCCAGACTTTAGGAGGTATCAGTTGAGCTCTCTATTAGGCTATGTACCTGATTGGGTCTCTTGTGACCCACAATCAATTTGGTTAGACATCATGACATCCCAGGTGTCCCCTCATCAATCTTTTATGTTTAGATAAGATGAGAGCTATTATGGATTATTGAAAAAACCTTATTGTATTAAATACAATTAAAGCCTGAAGGATAATGCGGCAAGATGAGGGTAACTTACAAAAAACCACTCCTTATACTCCTGTAGTGGGAGCACGCGGCTTCCAGCCAGAGCAGACAGATGCTACATTTAAAACCTGGAGGTCCAGAGGTGTCTCTTGCTTAGGGGACCTGTTCGATGGGGAGGTTATGATGTCTTTTGAGCAGCTGTACCAGAAGTTTGCAGTACTTTTTCGGTATTTCCAAATACGAGATTATATGCAGAAGAAGACCACATTATTAGACAGTCACTACAGATCAGATAGGGAGAGAAGAGTGCGAGGACCAATGGGTCCACCCTCGGTCAGTACTCTTTATCACTCATTACATAACGAGGTATCGAAAGACATGGAACGACTGTTTAAAATATGGAACGAGGTATTGGGGTTAGAAATCCCTTTGGAAATGTGGAAGGACATCTGGGAAAATGCCAGAAAGATCTCTATTTGTAATAGAACTCAAGCTATTCAATTAAAGATACTCCACAGGGCTCATATAGCACCGGAACGACTGGCAAAATTTAGGGTAGGAACATCTCCAATGTGTCCTAAATGTAAAATAGAAGTGGGCACTCTCATGCACTGTTTATGGACATGTCACAAGATCCGCAAATACTGGGACAGAGTAGCAAATGCTCTGACAGAAATCTTGGGAATGGAGATTGGATTGGATCCAGTGTCTCTTCTCCTGGGCTTTTCAAATATGCCCTACCTGGATGTGCAGGGGAGGAAATTATTCTCCATTCTCTCTTTCTGTGCAAGGAAAAGTATCTTAGTTAATTGGGTATCTGAGGGCCCTCCAGGACTTTCAAATTGGCATAGGTTAATCATGGAATATATCCCCCTTGACTTCCTCACAAATGTGGTGCACCAAAAAACTGAATTATTCTATAAAATATGGCAGCCCTTTCTGAATTTTTTGACAGATATTTCAGCTATATTATCAAAGGCTTTTGTCTAGCTGTGGTAACAGTTCTGGCTGTTCCGGGAGCCCCTTCGGGGGAGGAATCCCGTATAATTACGGGTTTCATTATGACTTGATGCTAATCCATTTTGAGTACATATTTAATTATTACGTTATTTCTTACTAGTAATGTAAGATATCTTATTTTATGCTTTGGTTGTTTGTAGGATAGATTAGTAGTTAGCTGAGTTTTTTCTCTCTTTTTTTCTTGTGTTGTGTTTTGGTTATTATTTCTTTTATATATATATATTTAATTGTATATTAGTGTTTGTATTTGTTTGTATTACTTTGTAATTTTGTAAAAAATGTTAAAAAAACTCTTTTTTCTTTCAACAAAAATACCTATATAAAAAATGAATACAGCATTGGGCTTTAGGGCAAAAGGTGTAGAAAAAAAATCCATACTGATGGATCTACAGAGGACAAGATTACAATTGGAGTATATTCCACCTTGAGCTCTTGATTCACAATGACTAGAGTAGATGCTGAGCTGTTGTTTGTTTGTTTCTGCTGGTCAGGCAACCTGAAACACAAGGGTAGGGTCTGATGGGGCCATTTAGGACTGCGATGAGAAGAAATTACTTTGTTCAAATAGATGTGAATCGATGGAATTCCATAATCCAGCAGGTTAATTGAAGGATGCTAAAGACACATTATCAATCCTTCAGAGAAGAAGATGGAAAACAGAAAAGAAAGCAGAGTAGAAAACAAGATCAGCCATGATGTATTAAATGGTACTGCAGGCTCAATGGGCTTCAAGATCTACTCTAGCTCCCATTTCCTGTGTACAAAGTTAAAAATCACACAACACTAGATTATAGTCCAACAGGTTTGTTTGGAAGTACTAATTTTTGGAGCACTACTCCTTCATCAGGTAGCTGTGGAGCAGGAGCATAAGACACAATATACTCAACAAACCTAGATTGCTGTTCGGTCTTTCATCTTTTAGATGAGGGTTGCAGGATTCGGTTCATTAATATGCAAATCCCAGAACTCTTTCCAATCACATTATCGAGATAAGTTACGGATTTATTTTAAAAAGTGACATCTCAGCTCAGACAATGCATTAAAAGTGTGAGGTTAGAGTCTGTCTGTATCCCAACCTCGTGTCAGACTGATTCTATTTCCAAAGTAGGAGTTTATAAAATGTTACATGGTTTGACTGCCTGC
Source organism: Chiloscyllium plagiosum (assembly GCF_004010195.1). Lineage (NCBI taxonomy): Eukaryota > Metazoa > Chordata > Chondrichthyes > Orectolobiformes > Hemiscylliidae > Chiloscyllium > Chiloscyllium plagiosum. The sequence continues at coordinate 45,218,040 of NC_057732.1, read as the reverse complement.
AGATTGTGTGCTTTTGAACAAAATAGAATGTATCTGCAATTACAAATTCACCCCATACTTATACATGTGCGTATACATGCATGTGAGGGAGATGAGAGAGAAAGACTGTGTGTGTGTGTCCGTGTTTGCATGTGCGCGCCTCTTGGAGGCATGTATGTGTCCGAGAGAGCGTGTGTATGAGAGAGGGTCTGTGTGAGTGTGAGTGTATATGTATGTGTGTGTGTGAGACTATATAGTGTAGTGGGGTCACCTGTAGCGTGACATGAACCCAAAGACCCAATTGAGGCCATCCTCATGAGTACCAAACTTTGTTATCAACCTCTGCTCGGCTTCCCAGTCGGGGAACACATCAGCGGTCAGGGACGTTCAACCTCAGATCTTTGGGTGACCATCCACCAAGGTGGACTTCAGGATATGCAACAAAGCACAGTGGCTGAGGAAAGACTGATAGCCAAGTTCAGTACCCATGAGGATGGCCTCAACCGGGATCTTGGGTTCATGTTACACTACAGGTGTGGCATTCCTACTGGAATGGCCATAGTATGAATAATATGAGGAGGAGCAGGATCAGTTCACCTGCAATGCTTTTCATAATACAAAAGTCTCCTGTTTCTCACTGCTAAGGGTTCCATAGATGCCACAGTCATCTAGACAAAGAATTGAAGAATATCTGCGGAACTCGTATGGGATTATATGCTGCGAAATGAAAATGGAAAAAACGCATGTGTAAAACAACGGTAATTATATCCATGTGCTTTTATACACTTAGAGTCATAGAGATGTACAGCACAGAAATAGACCCTTCGATCCAACTCGTCCATGCCGACCAGATATCCTAACCTAATCTAGTCCCATTTGCCAGCACTTGGCCCATATCCCTCTAAACCCTTGCTATTCATATACCCATGCAGATGCCTTTTAAATGCTGTAATTGTATCAGCCTCCACCACCTCGTCTGGCAGCTCATTCCATACACGCACCACCTCTGCATGAAAAGTTGCCCCTTAGGTCTCTTTAATATCTTTCCCCTCTCACCCTAAACCTATGCTCTCTAGTTCTGGATTCCCACACCCCAGAGAAAAGACCTTGTCTATTTATCCTATCCAAGGAGAACAGCCCCAGCCTATTCAGCCTCTTCCTATAGCTCAAACCCTCCAACTCTGGCAACATTGCTTGTAAATCTTTTCTGAACTCTTTCAAGTTTCACAACATACTTCCGATAGTAATGAGACCAGAATTGCACGCAATACTCCAAAAGTAGCCGAACTCGTAATTCAGATTCTGGAAATAATCTAGAGAAGCATAGTAAGAACAGCTAAATGCATTAAGAAGGTGTTAGACTCTTGTAATGAATCCAAGCCAAATAATACCTACACTAAAGGTATGCTGAGTCAACAGCTTACGCAGGTATAATGGTTGCTAGTAAACAGGCAGCATAACAAACATGAGGAAATTTCTAAAGATGAAGCAATTTAGCTGTCTGTAGAAGATTCTGTACTGCCAATTTTGGCACTCAAAATGTTTGCAAGACTGATACATAGAAACAAGTAGGATAGACAACAGAGTTTTGGAATCAGGAGAGGTGAGAAACAAAGGCTTTCCTCAGTTTGACTGTTAAATTAATGCCATCAGTAAGGATAGTTCAAAAATTGGGGGTCTAAGTTATCCTGAAGTCTGTGTTTCAACTTTCACTCAGAGTCAGAAATGTACAGCACTGAAACAGACCCTTTGGTCCAACTTGTCCATGCTGACCAGATATCACAACCCAATCTAGTCCCACTTGCCAGCACCCGGCCCATATCCCTCCAAACCCTTCCTGTTCATATACCCATCCAGATGCTTTGTAAATGTTGCAATTGTACTAGGCTCCACCACTTCATCTGGCAGCCCATTCCACACATGCACCACCCTCTGAATGAAAAAGTTGCCCTTTAGGTCCCTTTTATATCTTTCCCCTCTCACCCTAAACCTATGCCGTCTAGGTCTGGACTCCTCCAATCCAGGGAAAAGACCTTGTCTATTTGCCTTATCCATGCCCCTCATGATTTTATAAACGTCTATAAGGTCACCCTTCAGCCTCCGACGCTTCAAGGGAAACAGCCCCGGCCTGTTCAACCTCTCCCTATAGCTCAAACCCTTCAACCCTGGCAACATCCTTGTAAATCCTTTCTGAACCCTTTCAAGTTTCACAACATCTTTCCGATAGGAAGGAGACCAGAATTGCAGGCAATATTCCAACAGTGGCCTAACCAATGTCCTGTACAGCCGCAACGTGACCTCCCAACTCCTGTTCTCAATACACTGACCAATAAAGGAAAGCATACCAAACACCTTCTTCACTATCTTATCTATCTATGTCTCTACTTTCTTTACATAAAAGTTTAAAAAAAACACACACATATGTGCCACCATGAATATACTTGCCTCCCGACCATCACCACCACAAAACCCCACACAGTCTCAGTGTGTTGTAACTTGAATTAGAGGGGACATCCGAGCATTTCCCCACTGAAGGAAGCAGCAATGAGACCAAAAAGACTAGGATGAGTGTTTTGAAATATACCACTAAAATTAATTAATTTAATAATAAATTAAAATGAGCATAAGAGTACTATACAGCTGTCATTGCTCAAAGCTACAGGAGTTCACAGTCCCTTATGTGCTGTGTGATTCTAATTGGAGCTCGTGGCCTGAGCCGGATCTTCAAAACAGCCAGCTTGTTCCACTTCCCACAATAGATCTGTAAACTCCTTCCACAAAACAAAACTGGTCCTGAAGCAAACTATAGGGTTGGAATAAGCTTTTGTCTAAATTAACTTAACTGTAAAGAGTTTTAGGAACTATCTATTATTCTTGCACATTAGTTTACATATTAATGGGAAATACATGACAGCAGTACAGAGGCAAGTCTGAGGAACAGTGAAGAACAGTAGGAAGGAACTTAAAAATGGGAAGGACCTGCAAGTAGACCAGGATATCTCAAATGTTTTACAGTCAATATAGTGCTTTAAAAGTACAAGTCTTATATAGGAAATTCTTCAATAATTTGTGACAAGGTACCATAAACTGCAATGTACCTTTTTTTGTGCTCCCTTGGTGTAAGTTGAGGGATGCAGGTTGGTCAGAAGACAGAACATTTCCCTCTTCTTCGAAAGTGATTTTTACATTCCTATAAGAGTGCAAACAGGAACTTGGACTAAAGTACCATTTCAAAGATAGGAGTATTGCTGCATTGGTGATGGTAGTAGCACTCATTGAGATGCCAGCTGAGACTGCATACTTAGATTAAAACATAATTCAGCTATGAGCATCTGATTCAGAGTTGAGTAAATGTCTAATAAAACCAAAACATGAAGCCATTAACAACTTGTACGAATGGTAGAGCATCAAAATGCCTGCTGTGAGTGGAAAGCCCATAAATAAACTATGAAACTCTATCTTACTAACCCCACAAGCTTGTCAGGAAATTTCTGGTCATATAGGGGGAGGCATCCATATGAAGTGCATGTATCAATACTTTTTAGAAGAGAGCTTACTGAAGCCAGACTGAAAAAGCGGTGCAACAATGCTAAATACAGAAAGGATTAACTTTCCATATTTCTCAGCTTCTGTTCTTAATCACTTCTGGATTAACTTGAAGTATTAACTTTTTGCTTCTTCACTTACTTGCTTCCCAAAAGTAACAGAATTTGCAGGGACAGAATCAATTGGCTCCCATGATGTGTGGAGCCAGCTTGATGCATTAGTTGATAGTTAGGAGTCAATCAACTTTATATGTGTGCATATTCTTGACCACTTCACAATCTTGCCACAATCTTGCTGGATATACAAAGATCTAATCTTGACTGAATGCTTCAATGGACAGAAATTATTTATAATTCCACTGGCATCCAAAGGTTTCTTTAAACTGATATAAGATGGTCTTTGAAATTTGAAAGTTGTTGAAATCAAAGAGGAACTCGACTGAAATGTTTCACTTCCTACTCTGGGAATGAGGGAGTGGGGATTCTTAAATTGGATTTCAAATAGAAAGAATTTACAATATGATCCACAGGATTGAAAATGAAAAGTAACATATTGTCTGGTCAGTATCATATCAGTTTTAATGATAATCTACAAACTATCAAATCTGGAAATGGGAGCAGCAACTAAATGTTCCATCTTGCCATTCCCTGTGGCTCCCACCAGTTTAAATAAAAGCAAATTACTGTGGATGCTGGAATCTGAAACCAAAAAGAAAATGCTGGAAAATCTCAGCAGGTCTGGCAGCATCTGTAAGGAGAGAAAAGAGCTGACATTTCGAGTCTAACTGACCCTTTGTCAGTTTGCCCACATCTAAAATATTAACTCTTCTATTGGCATGTGAATTTTAGTTGAGATTTATGGGGTCCAATTTTAACTTTGGGTCAGTGGATGAGTTTTGATTGAACTAAAAACTCTGCAGTACTTTTCAAGTTAATAATATGATTTCATAAATATGATAGTTTTAAAATAAATTACATGGCGCAAGGAAAACAGTACATGGAACACAGTTTAGAGATGTACATTTAAAAATATTATCTTTAGTCAATTTGAAATGCTACAAAAAGTGACTAAAGAAACCTTCTAGATTTGTCCATCACTTCTACACTGAAGAAACAGTTACTGATTACATATACAGTCACTGAATAAATGATCTGTTTCACCTTTTCAACTTGTTGACATTCAAATGTACAAATTTTATAAAAATGCACCAATTGGGCGTAATACTTAATTTCCTTTAGGAAAAGAGGAACCCACATTTCCAATGTATCTTCTACTACCTCAGGATGTCCTAAAACACTTCACAGACAAAGCATTTGAGAAGTGTCATTACTGTCATACTGTAAATACTGATAATGTAAGTATTGATATTGTGACTGCCAATTTGCACACAGCATGAGTCCAAATGCAGCAACATCAGAAAGTAACCCGATAACCTGTTTTTCAAAAATATGTAAGTGATTTGATTAGAGGATTTAGCCAACATTGTCTATCTTATATGTTGCAGGCAGGGATGCCCAGAGGCATGGTACATTGGGGAAACTGAGCAAAGGCTAAGACAATGGATGAATGGGCACCGCACAACAATCAACAGACAGGAGGGTTCCCTCCCAGTTGGGGAACACTTCAGTGGTCCAGGACATTCAGCCTCGGACCTTCGGGTGACCATCCTCCAATGTGGACTTCGGGACAGGCAAGCAGAGGAAAGTGGCCGAGCAGAGGCTGATAGCTAAGTTCGGTACCCAGAGGGAGGGCCTCAACCGGGACCTTGGGTTCACGTCACA
>NC_057732.1:45176264-45212426 GCF_004010195.1 Chiloscyllium plagiosum | reverse complement strand
TTAACAGGCAATCAATTTTTCAATGTATAGTATAATTTCAGTTACACTGTAAATTTTTGCTATAAATTCTGTTACGATCGAGCCCTCCACAATCACCTGATGAAGGAGCGTCGCTCCGAAAGCTAGTGTGCTTCCAATTAAACCTGTTGGACTATAACCTGGTGTTGTGTGATTTTTAACTTTTTTTTACTGTTACAGTATTGTTAGCCAAGATTACATTGCTGTGGGACTTGAATGCCAGTACAATGACAGTAGATGAGTTAGGGATACCACACGATTCTAGACCAACCAAACACTGCACACCAAAGACCTATAGAAACCTATTTTAGAAACTTTTTTTTCTGATTCCCATCTCAATAGTTTCTTTTATTTTGTAAATACTCTTTTCTGTATTACTGTGGCAGCTGACTCCCTGATAGGTGGAAAGGATGGTCACCTCCAAAGATAACATTCACTCTCTAGATTCGGGTATGAATATCCAATTCTCAAGATTACAAAGGAAACTGGCACTTGTGCAACTCTGCTTGGGCATGATTCATCGTTACCTTAATATAAGGAATGGGAACATTGCTAAAGAAAACTAAAAAAAACCAAAGTTTATTCAAAATAAAATGAAAACATATGGCAATATAATAAAACAAAATTTTAAAAATTATTTTCTGTAAATTCTCTTTTCAGACTTGGAGAGTAAACTCTGTTTTACTCTCCACACATGCTGATAAATCTGCCGGGTTTCTCCAGTATTTCTTATTTACATTTCCAATCTCCAGAATCTGCAGGACTTTGCTTTTATTTTAAAAGCCTGTATTCAACATGGACTAGATAGCTTGTTTTAATTCTGTACACTCGTGATAATTTTGTAATGGACTAAACTGTTGATGCGAGAGATGTTGCTTACACTTTGTTGTTGATGTATACCATTGCATGATACTTGAGTCACAATAAGTATTGGCATTGCAAATTAAGTACACCACTCAAACACCAATTCAACTTGATAATACATGTTCTTCATAAATATATCCTTTTAAAGCAAATCAAATGTAGCCCCCTATTTTAGCCATAAAATGTTTACCTTAATATCGAGGCTGCATAGGCTGACAACGTCATCATCTTTTGCTCTTCTTTTCCTTTTCTTCTAGGGAAAACAAATAAAATTTGAGCAAGTTTTCTTATAACTAAGTAGAAATAGTTCAGAAAGACTCAGTACAAGAGAGAGTTAAGTTTATCCACAAAAACATTGTTCTAATGAGTTATATCTGATAGATATACAGTACAGGTATAGCACAGTTAACCACAAAATAGTGATAACACTTCAGGTCAAAATAATATGTTCTCTCCAGTATGAATAATCTCACAACTCTACCATCAATGAAAAACTGAAACTTCTACCAAAATGAAAACGCCGTTTGCTAATATGAAAAGAGTGCCATATTTCCCTTGTGCAGAAAAAGAAACAAGATTAAGAACGTTACACACACAGCTACACAATAATGTGATTTATATTCAAACATTGTTCCACAACAAATTAGGTCCTTTTAAAATGAGCGGTGATGTCATAGAATCCTGGAGATGTACAGCATGGAAACAGACTCATCAGTCCAAGTTGTCCATGCTGACCAGATATCCTAATTAATTTCCAATCCCATTTTCCAGCACTTGGCCTATATCCCTCTAAACCCTTCCTATTCATATACCCATCCACATGCCTTTTAAATGTTGAAATTGTACCAGCCTCCATCACTTCCTCTGGCAGCTCATTCCATACACGCACCATTCGCTGCATAAAAACATTGCTCCTTAGGTCTCTTTTATATCTTTCCCCTCTCACCCGAAACCTATGCCATCTAGTTCTGGACTCCCCCACCCCAGGGAAAAGACCTTGTCTATTTACCCTATCATAGAGTCATAGAGATGTACAGCATGGAAACCGACCCTTCGGTCCAACCCGCCCATGCCAACCAGATATCCCAACCCAATCTAGTCTAACCTGCCAGCACCTGGCCCATATTCCTCCAAACCCTTCCTATTCATATGCCCATCCAATTGCCTTTTAAATGTTGCAATTGTACCAGCCTCCACAAGTTCCTCTGGCAGTTTATTCCATATACGTACCACCCTCTGTGTGAAAAGGTTGCCCCATAGGTCCCTTTTATATCTTTCCCCTCTCACTCTAAACCTATGCCCTCCAGTTCTGGACTCCCCGAGCCCAGGGAAAAGACTTTGTCTGTTTACCCTATCCATGCCCCTCATAATTTTGTAAACCTCTATAAGGTCACCCCTTAGCCTCCGACACTCCAGGGAAAACAGCCCCAGCCTGGTCAGCTCAAATCCTCCAAAGCTGACAACATCCTTGTAAATCTTTTCTGAACCCTTTCAAGTTTCACAACATCTTTTCGATAGGAAGGAGACCAGAATTGCATGCAATATTCCAACAATGGCCTAACCAATGTCCTGTACAGCCACAACATGTCCTCACAACTCCTGTACTCAATACTCTGACCAATAAAGGAAAGCATACCAAACGCCTTCTTCACTATCCTATCTACCTGCGACTCCATTTTCAAGGAGCTATGAACCTGCACTCCAAGGTCTCTTTGTTTAGCAACACTCCCTAGTACCTTATCATTAAGTGCATAAGTCCTGCTAAGATTTGCTTTCCCAAAATGCAGCACCTTGTAATTAATCCGAATTAAACTCCATCTGCTACTTCTCAGCCCATTGGCCCACCTGGCCAAGATCCTGTTGTAATCTGAGATAACCCTTTTCACTGTCACTACAACTCCAATTTTGGTGTCATTTTCAAACTTACTAACTGTATCTCTTATGCTCACATCCAAATCATTTATGTAAATGACAACAAGTAGAGGACCTAGCACTGATCCTTGTGGCACTCCACTGGTCACAGGCCTCCAGTCTGAAAAACAACCCTCCACCATCCTCTGCTTTTGAGCCGGTTCTGTATCCAAATGGCTAGTTCTCCCTGTATTCCATGAGATCTAATCTTGCTAATGAGTCTCCCATGGGGAACCTTGTTGAATGCCTTACTGAAGTCCATATAGATCATATCTACCACTCTGCCCTCATCAATCCTCTTTGTTACTTCCCAGTCTTCTGGCACCTCACCTGTGACTATCAATGATACAAATATCTCAGCAAGAGGCCCAGCAATCACTTCTCTAGCTTTCCATAGAGTTCTCGGTACACCTGATCAGGTCCTGGGGATTTATTCACCTTTACCCATTTCAAGACATCCAGTACTTCCTTCTCTGTAATATGGACATTTTGCAAGATGTCACCATCTATTTCCCTACAATCTATATCTTCCATATGCTTTTCCACAGTAAATACTAATGCAAAATACTCATTTAGTATCTCCCCCATTTTCCATGCCCCTCTTGATTTTATAAACCTCTATAAGCCCTAGCCTATTCAACCTCTCCATATAGCTCAAATCCTCCAACCCTGGCAACATCTTTGTAAATCTTTTCTGAACTCTTTCAAGTTTCACAACATCTTTCCGAAAGGAAGGAGACCAGAATTGCACAAAATATTCCAAACATGGCCTAGCCAATATTCTGTACAGCTGCAACATGACCTCCCAACTCCTATACTCAATGCTTTGACCAATAAAGGAAAACATACCAGACACCTTCTTCAATATCCTATTTACCTGCCACTCCATGTTCAGGGAACTATGAACTTGCACTCCAAGGTCTCTTTGTTCACCAATACCACATTGTTGTTTTCTACTAAACTGAAATCAAAAATGGACCCTTTAACTCTGACCAAAGACGTTATGAGTCTAGAATGGGTCTACTTGATTTAAATTTTTTGAGGAGGTGACAAAGGTAATTGATGAAGGTAGAGCAGTGGATGTCGTCTCCTTGGATTTTAGTAAGGCTTTCAACCCTCATGATAGGCTCATCCTGAAGATTCAGATGCATGAGCTTCACGGTTACGTGATTGTTTGGATTCAGAACTGGCTTGTCTGTAGAAGAAAAAAGGTAGTGATGGAAGGGTGTTTTTCAGCTTGGAGGTCTGTGACTAGTGGTGTTCCATAGGGATTCATACTGCAAACTCAGCTGTTTGTGATATATATAAATGGCTTGGTTGAAAATGTAGATGGGTGGGTTAGTAAGTTTGCAGATGACACCAAGATGGGGGAGTTGTGGATAGTGTAGACGGTTGTCAAAGGATATAGCAGGATATGGATCAGTTGCAGATATAGGTAGAGAAATGGCAGATGAAGTTTAATCCAGGTAAGTGTAAGGTGCGGCACTGTTGGAAGATCAAAGTGTCAAGGAAAAGTATACAGTTAATGGCAGGACCCTGAACAGAGGGATCAAATCCATAGTTCCCTGAAAGTGGCCCCGCAAGTCGATAAGGTGGTAATGCTTGCCTTTTTTGGTCAGGGAATTGAGTAGAAGAATCAGGATGTCGTGTTGCAGCTTTATAAGACTTTGGTTAGGCCACATTTAGCACATTTTGTTCAATTCTGGTCGCCACATTACAGGAAGGATGTGGAGATTTTGGAGAGGGTGCACAAGAAGTTTAACAGGGTTCTGACTGGATTAGAGGGTACAAACTATAAAGAGAAGCTATAAAACTTCTGGTTGTTTTTTTTGGAGCAACGGACACTGAGGGGAGACGTGATAGAAGTCTATAAAATTATGAGATGCATAGATAGCGTTGAGGGTCAGAATCTTTTTCCCAGAGCATGCATTTAAGATGAGGGGAGCAAACCTATTTTTACATAGTGTGGTAGGAGTCTGGAATATGCTACCAGCATTGGTGGGGAAGCAGATAGGATAGGGGTGTTTTAAGATCAGCACATGAACTTGCAAGGAATGGAGGGATATGGACCAAGGGCAGGCAGAAGGGATTAGTTAATTTGGCGTTATTTTTGGCATGACATTGTAGGCCAAAGGGCCTATTCCTGTTCTGTACTCTTCTATATTAGAATGTTACGATTAAGATAAGGGAGGTAACTCCAGTATTGCTAAAGCAGGGGGCTAGGATATGGTCATTGGTATTCCTGTGCAACAGCCTGAAAGGGGTCAATTTTAGTAGACAAAACATGGAGAGACAGTATAGAATAAAAAGTACCATTCCAAAGGATGTGCAGACCTAGGTATATATGTACATGAGTCATTTAAGGTGGCAAGTTAGGCGGAGAGAGCAGTTAATTATTCTAGTTAAGGTAAAGCTGCCATCATCGTAGTGTTATGGACCAGACCTAACCCCCTTCACATATATCAAGGAGACAGTCTAGACCCTAACCTTTTCTAATTTAAAGGCGTGTAAGGTATTGTCTTGCAGATGTAATTCGATTGGCCATGCTACTCCGCTTTAAACAAAATATACTTCATTCTTTCTCCAGTTAAAATACAGACAAAAGATTTGAGGATTGGTATAACTTCAACTCTTCGGAATATTTAACAGAACAATAGATTATTTAACTATTAAACAGTAACTGTTCCAACATAATAACATCCCATAAGCAACCCTTGGCAAATGCAAATTCAGTAAAATAGTTTGTCTTCCATGCAATGTTTCTCTAGTCTAGGAAAAATGAGCAACAAGAGAAAATTCGAGCAGAGAGAGAGATCTCCAGCTTTTTGTTATGGCTGAGAGATGAATCAACTTCCACAGACAACTTCAAAACCCCAACAACTACTGAAAGCTAAATTAAAACCCTGGTTCTGTGGGAGCCTGACTCCACCCATTCAGGATGCTTCTATTGTTCTAACTTTAAAAATCACAGGGCCGAGCAAGCTGCTTATTTTATTGGCTTGGAAGAGACAACTCATCATCTCTGACTCAAAAACTCTCTTCACCTCTTAAAGCCATAGCAATGTGACAAGAGGATATGGCCAGTGGAGAGATACAACTGCTGGTGGTTTAACCTGAGGGTCACCATACCTCAGTGAGAAGAGAACTTGAGAAGATGAGTCATTCATGGTAACCCCACCCCCCAAATAGGTTAATAAAATACAAAAGCAAGGAGATTATGCTGAACTAGTATAAGACACCAGTTAGACCCCAGTATAAGTACTGCATATAGTTCTGGGTGCCACTGTTTCGGAAGGAAGTGAATGAATTGGAAAACATGCAAAAGAGGTTTATGAGAATGATTCCAGGGAGGAGACACTTCAGTTATGAAGATAAATTACAAAAGTTGGGACTACTTTACTTGAAGAGGAGGAGGATATAAGGAGCTTTGATAGGATTTTCCAAAATCCTGAGGGGACCGGACAAATTAATTGAAAAACTGTTTCGGTTCAAAAATGTTCTTGAAAGCAAAAAAACTGAAATGTTTTACAAAAGAAACAAATGTGAGGCAAAAAGGGTTTATTTCATGCAGGGAGTAATTAAGGTCTAGAATACATTGCCCAGAAGTATGGTGGAGGCAGATTCACGTGAGGCATTCAGAGGACGTTGAATAGGAATGTGTGTAAGGTTATATTAAAAGGCTGGAGAATAGCGCCAAGTCATTATGCTCATTTAGAGAGCTAGTGCAGACAGATTGAACTGGATGGCTTTCTTCTCCACTGTACTAGTTCTGTGATTCTATGCTGAGGAGTGCCATAAGCATGGTATCATGGGCCTAAATGGGAGAATAACTTTTAAGATCTTGAAGAAGGCCTACCAGCTGAATCTTTTTTAAAGAATCTGTAACAGTGTCTTTCATGTTCATGTAACTTGTACATAGTTGCTATCATGTCTTCAAGAAGATGAAGTTTAATGCAAGTCTCTTCTTGTAAGAGGACCACATATTTTCCCTTCGGGATTGAAAAATGCTAACTTTTTTATCCCAAACACTGTTGCTAAGTTACCAGTGTCGAAGAATGTGGTGCTGGAAAAGCACAATTGGTCAGGCAGTATCCGAGGAGCAGGAGCAACTTCGTGTATAAGCTCTTCATCAGGACCACACTCTTTGACTCTGATCTTCAGTGTCTGCAGTCCTCACTTTCTCCTTGCTAATTTATCTGGCCAGTACATTCCAGTATGGGCTCTTGACAGAGTTCCTGATGGGCAGAAAACAGAAAACTAAGCTCCCTTTCCAATCAAGGAAGTCTAAATCCACATTTACATCACAGAACTATGAAAATGGATATAAAAAGGGACCGTTCTATCAGGAGCAACTTGGGCCACAACTAATAATGGATGCTATCATTCAAGTCTGTTGACCCATTTGGGCCATAGGTAACAGGAAGGCATATAGAACCCAAAGAGGAAATGCACAATTTTTCAATGAGCTTCAAACCAACAGCGATTGTGTTGCGGTTGTACAATTAAAGGAGCTGTACAAGTGAACTGCAAGAATCTCATCCCACTTAAAAAACAGTTGTCTGCTTAACTGGGATAAACCCAATGAGCAAAGTTATAACAAAAATGACTCACAGGCCTTTCATTGTCAGGATCAAAATTAACAGTTTTCAAACCCAGAGATCTACCATCTTTCAAGTCTGGGGGAGATGAAGTAATGGTAAAAATAATTACGTACACAAATATTCATAATGAGAAAAGCTTCAGGGGAGATAATGTGAGGGTGCAAGGGTGAACAGCTTAGAATCTCAAAGGAATAACATCAACCATCTTCACAGTGTCTATAATCATGTCCGTCACATCAGTGCTATTTGTGTCCTGTTGTTACCATACAATAAACTACATCTTGTTTAAGAGCCTCTTGTTGGATTACAATTGGCCTTCCTCTAACAAGTCAGATCAAGCATGTAGATCCTGATCATGAAAGAAATGGTGCTAGGAAATCTACCTTACAGTGAGCAAAATCACAGAGAGTAGTGATCTGGTTTCTTGTACAACAGAACAGCATTCTCACTATATTTTGCTAGAAACCAAAGATGTTCTGGGATGGTTTCTGATTTCCCCAGACATACACGTCATCATTGAGAATCCTCTTTCTCAACTGCCTTCTGCATATGCCTTCTGTTACTGAAGCCAATTGATTCTTGAGAATTCAACCAAATTAGATGCCTCCAGGATCTGATTCATACTGTAGTGAGTATTTGCTTAACAATCTAAATTAAATTTAACCCTTTGAGATAGAATAACTTCAACTTTCTCATTGTACTTCTACACTTCATAAAACACACATCATGAGAATGAAATCTGCTCAGCAGTGTAAGATGGTGCTTGAAGAGTGGCGACTTCAATGTCGGTTGGGTCCAGTGTAGATGGTGGTGAGGTAGTGGAGGAAGAATGGCAGCACAGGCGCAATTGATGATGGGCTGGCTCAAGACTGATGGACTCTCTTTAAGCTATAGGAGAAAGCGAGGACTGCAGATGTTGGAAATCAGAGTCCTGATGAAGGGCTTAAACCCGAAACATCGATTCTCCTGTTCCTCGGATGCTGCCTGACCTGCTGTGCTTTTCCAGCGCCACACCTTTCAACTCTCTATCTGTTTTTCCTTAAACCTATTCAAAATAGCACTGAGTGATGGCAACAGTGGGAAAGTTTTTCATTATATTTTACTGTTTTTCTCATTGTAAAATACACATGACAACAAGATCATTCATTCATTTGAAGATAATCTTGCCAAGTACAATTGGCTCCTTGTGTACCAGCAACCTCTTTCACTAGCCCACAAATGCCACATAGCATTCATCTGCCCTCACTATGATCTTATCCAGCTTGCAGGCCATTAACTTGCTGTCTATTTTTCTGACATTAGCCCAATTTCTTTCATCTTGTTCAGTTTCCTTTCTTAATACTCATTTCATTATCTTTCACACAAGGATGTTATTTTTAATCTTGCTTTTACCCTGTTATTTTATTTGTTTTTTTATCATCTGCAGCCATATTTAAAAAACAAAATACAACTTCGTTGCTTAAAATGATTTTTCCCGTATGGTGCTATAACATTATACGAGGGTTAAAAATCACACAACACCAGGTTATAGTCCAACAGGTTTATTTGGAAGCACTAGCTTTTGGAGCGTTGTGATTTTTAACTTTGCACATCCCAGTCCAACACCAGCACCTCCAAATCATTATACAAGGGGACTATATATTTCTCCAATGTAAGAATACTACCTCATAAAATTCTTTCATTCTCTGCCTCCAGAGGGAAAGCACTGTTGGTAGCAAATGTACACATAAATTGCTTGCGCCAGCAATGCTCACAGGCAGTACAAGTTTCACAATCTTGACATGCCTATCAGTAAATGTGTCACACCAGAATTTCGAAGTCGTGTTCAGTTCCTGAAACCCGTGTATTTCTCAGACATTACGTAATTCTGTATGCATGAAAAACTGAATCAAATTACAAGAAGCAAATTAGTTTACAAGCAAGTTTACACATTCGCCAGACACAAACATCAGGAAAAGTACAAGAGTTTGATGGGGGGTGCATTGCACCCATATCCTTATATTTTAATCAGATAATAGGGTGAATAGCCAAGCTCTTTTCCCAAGGGTAAGAAAGTCCAAAACTAGAAGGCAGAGGTTTAAGGTGAGAGGGGAAAGGTTTACGGTAAGAGGGGAGAGATTGAAGATAGACCTGAGGGGCAACTTTTTCACAAAGAGGGTGGTGCGTGTATGGAACAAGCTGCCAGAGGAAGTAGTGGAGGGGGTTCAGTTATAATATTCAAGAAGCATCTGGATGGGTGCATGAATAGGAGGGATTTAGAGGGATATAAGCCAAATGCTTGCTAATGGGACTAAATCAGTTTAGTTTATCTGATCAGCGCAGACGAGTTGAACTGATGGGTCTGTTTCCGTGCTGTATGACTCTATGTTCCTCTTGACTGTTTATGGAGTTTCACATTCTTGTTCTGTGTTTCTCCAAGAAATCAATCAGCTTCCTTTGATGTCTATGCAAGTTCTTGCCTTTGGTTGGATTGAAAATAGAGAAAGTGCAGACATAAACATAGATAGCAATGTTTTAGGAAACAAAACTCCTTTAAAAGTACTTTTAACTGCTCCATGTCCACATTGAAATGTGATTTGAAGTCTTCCACCCATTTTGGATCAAATTAGTGTTACCTTAGCACAATGAAAGATCCAGAGTCTCTTGTGCCCAGTGCAGCATCAAGACAATCGCAAACCATTCCCATTAAACAATTACAAGCCCTTCATAGTTTGTTAATTATGATGCAAGTTCCCTTGCTTGGAATGAAAAAGTGCATCCACTACTTGCCATACTTCGAATGGATACACAAAATACTTTGGGAAAAGGTCAATTCTCTGCTTGGAACATTTTCACTCAAATAAGAAAGAAGGTGTAAACCTACTGCCTTGTTTCTAATTTTAAATCAGGAGAAGCACCTCCAATCATCAGAAGTGCACTCCTACTAATATTCCAAACAGCAGGAAAGCCCCATTTAATATTCACCTGGTAAACACCCCAAAGTATATTGAAAGGTGAACCAGCCAAGTCCAAAATATCAGAACACCCTAAGGTGCAAATGAAGATTTTAGTCACTGCCCTAAACGAAGAAGTGGATTGAGTAGTGACACCTGTAAGATCAAGAAGCAATGATAAACAGAACCCATTATGTGAGATGGCATTGGTTAGGTAAACTGTCCTATTTTTATATTACTGCACTGTTGCGAATAATGATCATGTTTCCAGCAACACAAAAATAGCTTTCCTCAAAACTGTTGCTATGGAATTATATAGTGCAGAAGGAGGTCATTTGGCCAGTTTAGATTGCTTTGGCTTTGTGAATTTATCCAAATACTCCCAATCCATTATTCTGTTCCATAACTCCACAAATGTTTTTTCCTTTTCAAGTTTCCATCAAATATTCTCATGAAACAGGGAATAACTCTGCTTCTACCATCTTTTCAGTGAATGCATTGTATTATTCAAAAAGTCTAAACCAATTATTTTAAATCTCCATCATCCAATGGACTGCCAGAAAGAGCAGTCCAAACGTTGTCGGTAGGCATAAAGATTCAGGCTACAGCTCCACTAGATATCAAACTGTCACGATTCCTATTTGTTATAGGACCACTCCTCATGCAACTACAGGGATATTTTCAGCAGGGTTGCTAATGGGGAGGATACTCCGTACCAGGTTAGATCCAATCTTCCGAGACTTTGGGGGGGGGGGGGTGGCTGGTGGGGACGCCAGTTGTGAGCTGCCATCAGGAATGCCAATGCCAGATTCAAGAGTCTGCTAAGTGAGAGAGACACTTTACTTCAGGGGGATAAAGTTCGGTATAGGAGCCATGGGAATGGCCCTGCATGGATAAGAGGCATGGTCAACATGAGGTCTGGTCCAGTGATGTATAAAGTTTGCATAGGTGTGATGGTCCTGAACAAGCAAATGGACCATATGAAAGCTGCACACACGCAGGTGGTGCGAGAACAAAGCTTCCTCAGTTTTCCGACAGCCTTTCCAACTCTACTGAAACCCGTAGGCTCTCCCTTCCTATCAAGTATTGAAGATAGCTCAGAATCTGAAATGGACATGATAGATGTTGCCACCTAAACAGCTTTGCCACCTAAAGGAGAGAATGAATTTCTTCCGACTCATTCCAGGCACAAAAAGTGAGCTACTGTGTGTTACACACCACCCATATCAGAGGCAAAGTTGGAGGAACCTGACTCGGCGCTAAAATGTCCCAGGAGGAGTTAAAAAAGAACCACCTATATCCACTGACTTGGGGGGAGGGATGTACTGATTGTCATGAGGTCAGCGAGGTTGACTTCATTGAATATGAGTTGCCTCATTGGGCTGTTAATCTAGTCCAATCAGGGAGCCCTGGCTAACAGATAAAAAGAGTGTTAGTTTCCTATCTTCCTGGTGGTGGAATTTGAATAAAGATTCGTGCACTTGGTGTCTTTCAGTGTCTCACACCTGCACACACACACCATGGGTGCTGGGGAAAAAAATAAGCACTACCGCACTTAGGTGGTAGTGTGGGGGTTAAAAGAAAAAAAAATACACAGAAAAAAAAAATAAATTGCTATACCCTTTGATGTGAAGGGCAGAAAAAAAAAGTTAGTTTTCCTATCTTCCTGGTGGTGGAAATTGAATAAAAAATTCGTGCACTTTGTGTCTTTCACTGTGTTTCACACGTATATACACACCATGGGTGCTGGGAATAAAATAAGCACTACCGCACTTAGGTGGTAGTGTGGGAAAAAACAAGAGTGTTAGACATCCTCTTCATTCTGACAATTGGCTCTGAGGAAGCTGAATCAGTGTCAAGGACTGTCCGTGTGGAAAGAAAGGGTGACTTGGTGACGGTATACCAAACTCTGTGGAGTTACTTCAATGGTAATGAGGGTGGATGATAAGAAACATTTTTTCAGCTTGGAAACTGTTGTAATGGGTTTTATAAATTATATCAATGAATATAAAAAGGAAATAATGTCGAATTTGTGCAATACTTCGCTTTGTCTGCTATTGAATACTTGTGGGAGATGTGTACATGCCGTTAAAACCATCAAAAGAGTACAATGAAGGTGCAAAAGGATGTTCAGATTGTAAACATTGACACAAAGTAGCCCTAGATTTTGCTCAACTAAAAACAAATTAATTGGAGGTTTTATGAAAACTGTTTATATTAAATATTGCTTACAGGACTCAAATTTTAAAGGATTGAGCAAGAGGAATTTATTTCAGGTTTGGTGTACATAACGTAATTATTCCTAGAAATCACATGACTAGTGATAACATCTTGCTTTGCTATAGACTCTGCGGGGGCTGTTTTTGATTAATGATCAGACTGGAGAGACAATAAATCCATAAGACACAGGAGCTGAAGTAGACCATTCAGTCCATCAGGTCTGTCCCACCATTCAATCAAATCACAGCTGACCTGATAACCCTCAACTCCATTTTCCGGCCTTTCCTCAACATCCTTGATTCCTTTACTAATTAAAACATGTGTACCTCAGCTTTGAATATATTTAATGATCCAACCTCTACAGTCCTATATGGGAAAGAAATCAACAGGTTCAACACCCACAAAAGAATTTTCCTCCTCATCTGTCTATAAATAGGAGATGCCTTATTCTGGTCCTAGACTCTCTCACAAGAAGAAACTGTCATCCCGTTTCCACACCCCGAGTCGAAGCAAAATGCTCAGAGACAGAGTGTAGTTTTACCTCTTTCATCTTTATTCCAGGCCCTGGAGGGAGAGACATTGATCCCCCATGTGCACAGAGACATGAGTTCATGCTCTTCTCTGGAGGAGCAGTTTCTCAAAGAACTATATAGTCATTTTACAGGGAGGAGCATCCAGATAAGGCAACATACATATTAATTGGGTGATTATTACAATCAATGAGTATAAATAGCAGAGACCAAGCCCTTTACTGTGAGACAATGAATGTTCTTAACCTTGTTAACTAGATTTGTTAAGTGTGTACAAGAAAACTTTCTAATTCAGTATGAGGATGTATCTACTAGAGAAGGTGCAAAACTTGACCTACTCATGGGAAATAAGGCCGGGCAGGTGACTGAGGTGTCAGTGGGGGAGAACTTTGGGGCCAGTGACCATAATTCTATTAGTTTTAAAATATTGATAGAAAAGGATAGACCAGATCTAAAAGTTGAAGTTCTAAATTGGAGAAAGGCCAATTTTGACAGCATTGGGCAATTGGGGGACGGATATTCGCAGGTAAAGGGACGGCTAAAAAATGGGAAGCTTTCAGAAATGAAATCACGAGAGTCCGGAGAAAGTATATTCCTGTTAGGGTGAAAGGAAAGGCTGGTACATATAGTGAATGCTGAATGACTAAAGAAATTGAGGGTTTGATTAAGAAAAAGAAAAAAGAATATGTCAGGTATAGGCAGATAGATTGAGTGAATCCTTAGAAGAGTATAAAGATAGTAGGAGTATACGTGAGAGGGAAATCAGGAGGGCAAAAAGGGGACATGAGATAGCTTTGGCAAATAGAGTTAAAGAGAATCCAAAGAGTCTTTACAAATACGTTAAGGGCAAAAGGGTAACTAGGGAGAGAATAGGGCCCATCAAAGATCAGCAAAGTGGCCTTTGTGTGGAGCCGCAGAAAATGGGGAGGGGGGGGGGGGAAGCTAAACGAGTATTTTGCATCAGTATTTACTTTGGAAAAGGACATGGAAGATAGGGAAATAGATGGTAATGTCTTGAAAAATGTCCATATTACAGAGGAGGAAGTGCTGGTTGTCTTGAAATGCAAAAAAGTGGATAAATCCCCAGAACCTGATCAGGTGTACCCTAGAACTCTGTGGGAAGCTAGGGAAGATCTCTTACTGAGATATTTGTATCATCAATAGTCACAAGTGAGGTGCCGGAAGACTGGACGTTGGCCAACGTAGTTCCATTGTTTGAGATAGGTGGTAAGGACAAGCCAGGGAACTATAGACCAGTGAGCCTGATGTTGATGGTGGGCAAGTTGTTGGAGGGAATCCTGAGGAACAGGATGTACATGTATTTGGAAAGGCAAGAACTGATCAGGAATACTCAACATGGCTTTGTGTGTGGGAAATCATGTCTCTCACACTAGATTGACTTTTTTGAAGAAGTAACAGAGAGGATTGATGAGGGCAGAGCGGTAGATGTGATCTATATGGACTTCAGTAAGGCGTTCGGCAAGGTTCCCCATGGGAGACTGGTGAGCAAGGTCAGACCTCACAGAATATAGGGAAAACTAGCCATTGGGCTGCAGAACTGGCTCAAAGGTAGAAGACAGAGGGTGGTGGTGGAGGGTTGATTTTCAGACTGGAGGCCTGTGACCAGTGGAATGCCACAAGGATTGGTGCAGAGTCCACTACTTTTTGTCATTTATATAAATGATTTGGATGTGAGCTTAAGAGGTATAGTTAGTACGTTTGCAGATGATAGCAAAATTGGAGATGTAGTGGACAGCGAAGAAGGTTACCTCAGATTACAACGGGATCTTGATCAGATGGGCCAATGGGCTGAGAAGTGGCAGATGGAGTTTAATTTAGATAAACGCGAGGTGCTGCATTTTGGGAAAGCAAATCTTAGCAGGACTTATACACCTGGAGGTCCTAGGAGTGTTGCTGAACAAAGAGACCTTGGAGTGCAGGTTCATAGCTCCTTAAAAGTGGAGTCGCAGGTAGATAGGATAGTGAAGAAGGCGTTTGGTATGCTTTCCTTTATTGGTCAGAGTATTGAGTAGAGGAGTTGGGCGGTCATTTTGTGGCTGTACAGGATATTGGATAGGCAACTTTTGGAATACTGCGTGTAATTCTGGTCTCCTTGCCATCAGAAGGATATTGTGAAACTTGAAAAGGTTCAGAAAATATTTCCAAGGATGTTGCCAGGGTTAGAGGATTTGAGCTATTGGGAGACGTTGAACAGGTTGGGGCTGTTTTCCCTGGAGTGTCGGAGGCTGAGGGATGATCTTATAGAGGTTTATAAAATTATGTGGGGCATGGGACAAGTCTTTTCCCCTTTTGTGGTTTTGTGCATGGTAGATTGTGCATTACCAATTTAAGAGTTCTTTGAGGAAGTGACCAAGTTGCAGGAAAGGCTGCAGATGTCATACACAAGGCGTTTGATAAGCTTCCCATGGTAAACTAATGGAGAAAGTGAAGTCACATGGTGTGCAGGGTGTTCTAGCTAGGTGGATAAAGAACTGGAGACAGAAGTAGTTGAAGGGAGTTTCTCGAAAGGGAGAAAGGTGACCAGTGGTGTTCCACAGGGATCAGTGCTGTGGCACTGTTGTTTGTGACATACATGAATGATCTGGAAGAGGGCATTGTTGGCCTGATCAGCAAGTTTGCAGATGACATGAAGACTGGTGGAGTAGCAGATAGCATAGGGACTGTCAAAGAATATAGACTGGAGAATTGGGCGGAGAAGTGGCAGATGGAGTTCAAACCAGGCAAATGTGAGGTGATGCATTTTGGGAAGTCTAATTCTAGAGCCAACTATACTGTAAACGGAAGAGTGTTGGGAAAAATTGATGAGCAGAGAGATCTAGGAGTTCATATCCATTGTACCCTGAAGGTAGCTGCACAGGTGGATCAAGTGGTCAAGAAGACATATGATATGCTTACCTTCATCGGACGGGGTATTGAGTATAAGAGCTGGCAGGCCATGTTAAAATTGTACAAGACTTTGATACTGTCGCATTTACAATACTGTGTACAATTGTGGTTGCCACATTACCCAAAAGGATGTGGACACTTTGGAGAGGGTGCAGAGAAGGTTTACGAGGATGTTGTCTGATATGGAAGGTGCTAGTTATGAAGAGAGGTTGAGTAGATTAGGATTGATTTCATTGGAAAAAAGGAGATTGAGGGGGGACCTGATTGAGGTCTACAAAATCATGAAGGGTATGGATAGAGTAGATAGAGATAAGCTTTTTTCCCAGGGTGTGGGATTCAAGGTGAGAGGTGAAAGGTTTAAGAGGGATATACACGGCAAGTACTTCACACAGAGGGTGCCTGGAACGCGTTGCCAGCAGAAGTAGTAGAGACATGCACCGTAGATTCATTTAAGGTGTGTCTGGATAGATGCATGAGTAGGTCGGGAGCAGAGGGATACAGATGCTTAGGAATTGGGCGAGAGGTTTAGACAGCGGATTTGGATCGGCTCAGGCTTGGAGGGCTGAAGGGCCTGTTCCTGGGCTGTAAGTTTTCTTTGTTCTTTGGGGCGAGGGAGTCCAGAACCAGAGGGCATAGGTTTAGGGTGAGAGGGGAAATATACAAAGGAGACCTAAGGGGCAACTTTTTCACGGAGAGGTTGGTGCATGTATGGAATGAGCTGCCAGAGGAAGTAGTGAAGGCTGGTACAATTACAACATTTAAAAGTCATCTGGATGGGTATATGAATGGGAAGGGTTTGGAGGGATATGGGCCGGGTGCTGGCAGGTGGGATTAGACTGGGTTGAGATATCTGGTCGGCATGAACAAGTTGCACCAAAGGGTCTGTTTCTGTGCTGTACATCTTTATGACTCTAATGGATAATTTTCCCCATGTTAGTTGACTTTGCATACTGAATGCTTCCAATATTGTCAAACGGCTCTATATAATGGCTGCTTTTCCACCTTGTTAACCCATTACCCTTGCCTCCAGCACCCCATTGTTAACTGTAAGTTTTTACCTGATCTGAGTTGTGGTCAGCTGAACCTCTTGTTTCACAAAACTCAGAACTTAACTTTTTCCCTGCCTGCTCATATTCGATACACATTCTCAAAACAACCTTTCTGCATTAACCCTGTCAAGTCACCAAAGAATATTAAATGTTTCAATAACATTTCCTCTCTCTCTTCTGTGTTCAAATAAGTGTAGGCCCAGTCTACTGAACCCATCCTCAGAAGACAGTCCATCCATACTTGATATCAGCCTAGTGAAACTTATTTGGTGTTGGAGAATTGAGCTCAATGGACCAGAGGCCACAAACAAGGATAGTAGTGAAATTGACAAGCGATTTATTACACAAAGTGATATCGCGGAAGAGGAATTAACCCGGCTGACACAGAACTGGTTCTCTGCACAGATGCTGAAAATGTGTTGCTGGAAAAGCGCAGCAGGTCAGGCAGCATCCAGGGAACAAGAGAATCGATGTTTCGGGCATAAGCTCTTCTTCAGGAAGGGCTTCTCTGCACAGATGGCCAAATGCTCTTCCCTGAACAGAAGTGTAGGCATATTTTTATAGGGGTAAAGTAGTTACAGTACAATGGTGAAAATTGTAGAGATTAAAACAAGAATAAATAGAATGGAAATTAAACAAGAGTCCGGCAGTTGCAATTCATTTATAATTGACACAGGAGATTCCAGCCACCTCCGTGAGTGGGTAAGAATGTCTTCTGGAAGATTCTTCATAGTATTTTCCATCTGCGCGAATATATACAAATGTCTCTTGTCCTGGTATCCAGGTGTGTCCATTGTGTTCCTCCTGCAAGCGAAGTCTGCCAGGCCCTCTCTGTCTGTCTATTTGTTTATGCGGTATTGGTTTCAATGAGAAATGAGCCTTCCCTTATGGTGCAGTGCTAATCGGGCTGGGAGCTGATTGTGAAAAGTTATTTTAGGGAGTGTATTCTCTAGTCTAGGAAGGGGCTTTGTTGTGTCAGGTTTTTATTTATCCTGTTTGGTCAAGACTGGAACACTCTAGGCAGTTTCTGTATATGTTGGCAGGCTTGATTTCTGTGTTTTGCAAACCAGCTTCTGTGTTTTTTATGTTGCCATACTGTGGGTGGGCAGGATGGCAGATCTTTTCCCACATCTGGCAGTATATCTTTCCTTAAATGAGTACTGCTCACAGTATCCCATCTGTGGTGTAACTAGTGCCTTGTATCATTTTAGCAAAACCTTCCTTCTATACTCCATTCCCTTTAAAATAAGATCAACATTCCATTTGTCTGCTCATTATCCGCTGAATTTGGATGCTTTTTTTTGTGATTCATTGGCAAGGACTTCCTAATCTCTCTGTTCCATATCTTTCTGCAGTCTTTCTCCATTTGAAGAATATTCAGCTCCTCTATTCTAATGCCAAATCACATAGCCTCACATCTCCCGACTTTCTCTTCTGTCTGCCAAGTTTTTGCCCACGCACTTAACCTGCTATATTCCTCTGCAAACTTGGTGTCATCCTCACCATAGAGTAGAATAGAATAGAACATTTCATTACACCACTTGCCTTCTAACCTATTTTTGTGTCATTCACAAACTTGGCTATAGTACACTCACCTTTCTTATCCAAGTCATTAATATATGTTGTAAATAATTGTGGCTCTAGCACGGATTCCCATCGCGTTCCACTCATACAGTTGCCATCTTGAAGATGGCCCACCTCTCCCCTCCCCCCCATTCCAACTTTCTGACCTCTATTAGTTGGCCAATTCTATGTCCATACTACCTCCAACACTACAGGCTCTTATCTTATTATATCACCTAATTTACGGTATCTTATCAAACACTTTCTGAAAATTCAAATATATCACATCTATTGCCTCCCCTTTATCCTGTTTATTATCTCCTTAAAGAATTTGACTAAGTTTGTTCAGCATGGTTTCCCTTTCATGAAGGCATGCTAATTCTGCTTGATTATAGTACGTATTCTGAAAGGTTCTTGTTTTATCAGGTTCAGATTCAAAAACACCAGCAACGGTTCTCCTTCAAGATCCTCCGCTCCACGCTCGCAGCAATGCGCCAGCACCTAACCTCTCTACAGTCTGCCCTGCCTCAGCTGAGGGCCACACCCTCTCAGAATTGCAAAAGGACCCCTCCTTTACTATATTCTCAGGAAAATTAATACTCTCAACAAACAGTATTTCAACTCCGTCTCAAACATCAAAAACTGTAAGTACAACAAACTTTTATCTATCCACCTCCACAACCAGCGCTCCTCAAACATTCCAGAAGATTCCCCTGGCCTCTGGAACTGCTCAGATGCCATTAGCCATGTGGCTGGTGCAGCTGCCACCCCACACCAGATCCCAGCTCCCAGCCCTGCTGAGTTTTCACTATCCTTCCAGACCTCCCCCTCACTGAGGACGAACAATCAGTCCTCAGCAAAGGACTCACCTTCATCCCCGTCCACCCACGCATCAATGAATTTAATACACGCCGTGACGTTGAACACTTCTCCCGCCGCCTCCGCCTCCGAGCTTACTTTCACAATCAGGACTCCCGCCCACCTTCCGAGGACCCCTTCGCCCGCCTCCAACACACTCCATCTATGGACACCCCGCGCTGGCCTATTACCCACCCTCGACCTCTTCATTTCCAACTGCCGCTGGGACATTAACCGTCTCAACCTGTCTATCCCCCTCCCCCACTCTAACCTCTCACCCTCACAACGCGCTGCCCTACACTCCATCTGCTCCAATCCCGACCTCACCATCAAGCCAGCAGATAAAGAGGGCGCAATGGTAGTCTAGCGCACTGACCTCTACACCACTGAATCCAGACGCCAACTCGAGGACACCTCCTCCTACCGCCCCCTCGACCATGACCCTACACCCCATCACCAAACCATCATCTCCCAGACCATACAGAACCTCATCACCTCAGGAGATCTCCCACCCACAGCTTCCAACTTCATAGTCCGGGAACCCAGCACTGCCTGGTTCTACCTCATTCCCAAGATCCACAAGCCTGACCACCCTGGCCGACCCATTGTCTCAGCATGCTCATGCCCCACTGAACTCATTTCTACCTACCTCGACACTGTCCTATCCCCCCTAGTCCAGGACCTCCCCACATACGTTCGAGACACCACCCATGCCCTCCACCCCCTCCAAGACTTCCGTTTCCCTGGCCCCCAACGCCTCATCTTCACCATGGATATCCAATCCCTCTACACCTCCATCCACCATGACCAGGGCCTCCAAGCCCTCTGTTGCTTCCTCTCCCGACGTCCCCAACAGTACCCTTCCACCGACACTCTCATTCGTTTGGCCGAACTGAATTTCTCCTTCGAATCCTCCCACTTCCTCCAGACCAAAGGGATAGCCATGGGCACCCGTATGGGACCCAGCTATGCCTCTCTCTTTGATGGCTACGTAGAACAGACCATCTTCCATTATTACACCGGCACAACTCCCCACCTCTACCTCCACTACACTGATGACTGCATTGGCGCCACCTCGTGCTCCCACAAGGAGGTTGAGGAATTCATCAACTTCATCAACTTTACCTGGACCACCTCTGACACCTCCCTCCCCTTCCTGGACCTCTCCATCTCCATTAATGACGACCGAATTGACACCAACATTTTTTACAAACCTACCGACTCCCACAGCTACCTGGATTACACCTCTTCCCACCCTACCTCCTGCAAAAATGCCATCCCGTATTCCCAATTCCTCTGCCTCCACCGTATCTGCTCCCAGGAGGACCAGTTCCACCACAGAACACACCATATGGCCTCCTTCTTTATAGACTGCAATTTCCCTTCGCACATGGTTAAAGATGCCCTCCAACGCATCTCATCCACATCCCGCACCTCCGCCCTCAGACCCCACCCCTCCAACCGTAACAAGGACAGCTGCCATCCATCACATACTGTTGCTATTGCAAATTCCTCATTGCTTCTATCTGTATCTCCAAACGGTTCACTCGATCTGATAAGATTTGCATCCAACAGCATTTATGGCAGATATAATCCAACGTAACCCTCAAACTCTCTCTTTAAACTCCAACATCTCTTTGAGGCAATCCCTTTTGTGTAACCCCACAGGGGTTTTTTACCATGGCTAACCCCACCTGACCAGCACATCGTTGAACTGTGATTCAACAATGTGCTGCCATTCAAAAAAACTGAACCATGATCTCCTGGCTACAAAGGAAGTGAGGGTTGATTATCCCTCCTCTCAGGAGAAAATGAATTTCCTTTAGGTTGTGTCCTAGACTCTGCACAGGATATGAATTAAAACAGACATTCTTGTGTGTTTTGCGCCCAGAATCATGTAAAAAAGGGGGCTAAAAACCAACTGCAACCCTTGAATTCTGTGTGCTCAAGTGCTGATTGCTAGTGTGTTAGCTTGGGGCTCGAGTTGCTAAAGTGCGTTGAATAAGGACACAGTTCCATCTCAGCACTGTCCTCATGACTTGTCTTACCTGCCTATCTTCTTTTCCACCTATCCACTCCACCCTCCTTCCTGACCTATCACCTTCATCCCCACCCCCCACTCACCTATTGTACTCTATGCTACTTTCTCCCCACCCCAACCCTCCTCTCATTTATCTCTCCACCCTTTAGGCACTCTGCCTGTATTCCTGATGAAGGGCTATGCCCGAAACATCGATTTTCCTGCTCCTCGGATGCTGCCTGAACTGCTGTGCTTTTCCAGCACCACTAATCCAGAACCTGGTTTCCAGCATTTGCAGTCATTGTTTTTACCCTTTATCAGGTTCAGTTAGAGGAAAGCTTGTTATGAACATCCTCCTCAGTTGATCTTTCCCATTTTTAAAAAGAAAACTATCCATATCAGTACAGGGTGAAACCTATTTGCTCTTTTGAAGTAGCGATTAAAAGAACATTGAATTTCCAGAAGAAGGTGTGCAAAACTTCAGAAACAACTGTACACAGTTAGTGACTGGATCACACGCCAAAACAGCAGAACAACTGATTCCATAATATCCTCTGCTTCATTCTTCTGCATTCAAGAAAACCCATTGGACAAAGTATTTTTTTCAGAAAGCCAATTACTGCAGAGAAATTGGTTTCTTCCCTCTCTTTTCCTCATGAGTGCATGTTTTTATATACACAACTACAGGAACAAGTATTTATATTTCTACTGATTGTGTATGCTAACCAATTATTGAATTGCTGTTCTGCAAGCTTTGTTCCAATAATAAAAAACACATGCGTT
Source organism: Chiloscyllium plagiosum (assembly GCF_004010195.1). Lineage (NCBI taxonomy): Eukaryota > Metazoa > Chordata > Chondrichthyes > Orectolobiformes > Hemiscylliidae > Chiloscyllium > Chiloscyllium plagiosum. Next base: position 45,190,169 of record NC_057732.1, on the reverse strand, counting down.
TATAAAGAAATTTGTTTCACACTTCAGTTTCTTTAAAATTTGATATAAATGTGATATCCAACTGGTCGTCTTGTCAATTGCAAACTGTATTTTAATGTTATGTTGTGACCCATGTGGAATGGCATTCGAGTGACGGTATACACCTCCAGCCATATTAGTAACGTAACTTTTAAAAGTATGATGGGCTTTGAGCTGAAGTAAACAATTGTTTCTGTTATTCGATGAATCAGTAACATGGGGTGCAGAGATCCCAGATGAATAGGTAGAAGAGCATGGAGAGGACTGGTGATCCCCCTGCCCATTACAAAATTTTAGAAAGTGGAACTAGGAAATGGGACAATCACGACAAGTCTAGCCAGGATACAGGCAAAAGGACAAATAAAATAGAATAGAATTTGTAGAGAGAAAGCAGAGTTAACATTTTGAGTCCAGTTACCCTTCTTTAGAACTGAGAGTAGCTAGAAAAAGGTGGTATTGGAAATAGAGCCCAGAGAAAAAGAGTGACAGGCTTACAAAAGAATGGATGAATGCCAAGCAAAAAGAAAAGTTAATAACGGGGACCATAGGTTGACGAAAGCAGCCCATGTCATGACAGGGCTTGGGGTGTGGAGCTGGTTGAAGGACAGACAAGAAGGTGTTCAGATTCTAAAACTGTTAACCTTGATATTGAGTCCTGAAAGCTACAGGGTCCCCATATGGAAAATGAAATGCTTTTCTTCCAACTTGCGCTGAGCCTCGTTGGAGCACTGCAGCATTGAGTCATACAGCATAGAAACAGAATCCTTGGCCCACCATGGAACAACAGACACCAAACGATACTGATTCCATTTACCTGCACTTGCTCCATAACCCACTATGCCCTGGCATTTTAAGTGCTCATCCAGATACTCTTAAATTTTGTGAGAATACCTGCCTCTACAATTCTCTCAGGCAGCATTTTCCACATTTCTACCACCCTCTGAGTGAAAAAACATCCCTTCTAAACCACTTGCTTCTTGCCTTAAGCTTATGCCCTTTGGTCTTAGGCATATCTGATAAGGGGAAAGGATTCTCACAATCTACCCTGTCTATGCCTCTCAATTTTGTGTACATTAATCAAATCCTTCCTCAGCCTCTTCTTCTCCAAGGAAAACAAACCCAGCCTATCCAATGTTATGACACGGTGGTGAACCCTTCTGTTCATTAAACCAAACACCCAGAATAGCTCACCTCACCTCGTAATCTGTTAAAATATGTGTGACACAGAACTCCCAAATACCACTGTTTTTTAACTCTAAAAGTGAACATGAAACGACAACTATTCACAACTCTAACCGCCCCTTCTCTTTACTGCTTATTACCTGCGTCCAACTCTGTAACAATATATTGTTCCATAAAACCCTTATTAAAATTGCATCAACTTAATTTCAAAACTATACAGCTGCTGTCGTCTTCAGTGTCTTTCATCTTCCGGCTGAAAATCTCCCTGGGTCATCTTTTTTCTTTTACTGTGAAGATGTTTCACATGAAAAGGTACCTTTGATAGAGAGTGTTCCTAATTTCTTGGCTCTTAATGCTAGTTGTTCTGTCTGATTTTCAAAGTTCCTGCCTTGTTTATATCCCCAATATTGGATTGTCTCATTGGTTTGATGTTGGCAAAACAATAAATTCAAACGCGATTGGGTTTTAGTATCCTGGGGCATAATTTAAACTGATTGGTTAAATTCAAATTGTTGTCAAAACAGCAACCACTGTGTATTTCACAGCCAAATATTACATATTTTCAATTTTCCGGTACACTCTGACACAGCTCTTATAAGCTCTCAGTTCAGGACAGCATTCACTCTCTCTTAAAGGTATAGTACATGCCTTCACCTTCATAACACCAGTCTCTCCTCATAGGTGAGACCCTTTAATCCAGGCAACATCCTAGTGAAAGTAATTTGCTCCTATCCTGGTGAATCTCCTCTGCACCATCTCCATTGCAATCATGTCCTTCTGATAGTGTGACAGCCGGAAGTGCATACAGTACTCCATTTGTGGCCTAACTAATGTTTTATAAAGTTGCCATAAGACTTCCTTGTCTGATTTTCTGTGATCCAGTGTTGGAGACAAACATCCCATATGCCTTCTTCACAGCCTTATCTATGTATGCTGAAACCTTCAGGGATCGATGGACCTTTATGCCAAGGTGCCTTTGTTCCTCAGTACATCCTAAAGACCCATCTTTCATGTGCATTTCCTTCATTATTAGACCTCCTAAAATCACCTTGCAATTTATCGGGATTAAATTCCATCTGCCATTGCTCTATCCAATTTGCCTGCAGATCAATATCAGACGACAGCCTGTGACCATCTTCCTCACTATCGACAGCACCGACAATCTTCATGTCATCTGCAAACTTATTAATTATACCATCTCCATTCCTATCCAAGTTATTGATGTACATAACGAATGGCAAGGGTCCCAGCACCAATCTCTATGGTACATTACTGGCTGCAGGCTTCAAATAAAACACAAAAATAATGCTCCACCATGACTCTTTGCTTTCTACTTGCAAGCCAATTTAGGATCCAGTTTGCCAACTTGCCTTGGATCCCACGGGCTCTTGCCTTTTGGATCAGCTTTCCATAGCAGACTTTGTCAATGGCCTTACTGACATCCACATCAACTGCACTACTCTCAATATGTTTAGAGTCACAGAGATGTACAGCATGGAAACAGACCCTTCGGTCCAACCCGTCCATGCCGACCAGATATCCCAACCCAATCTAGTCCCACTTGCCAGCACCTGGCCCATATCCCTCCAAACCATTCCTACTCATATATCCATCCAGATGCCTTTTAAATGTTGCAATTGTACTAGCTTCCACCACTTCCTCTGGCAGCTCATTTCATACACATACCACCCTCTGCATGAAAGACTTGCCCCTTAAGACTCTTTTATATCTTTCCCCTCTCACCCTAAACCTATGCCCTCTAGTTCTGGACTCCCCGACCCCAGGGAAAAGACTTTGTCTATTTATTCTATCCATGCCCCTCATGATTTTGTAAACCTCTATAAGGTCATCCCTCAGTCTCCGACGCTCCAGGGAAAACAGCCCTAGCCTGTTCAACCTCTCCCTATAGCTCAAATCCTCCAACCCTGGCAACATCCTTGTAAGTTTTTTCTGAACTCTTTCAAGTTTCACAACTTTCTGATAGGAAGGAGACCAGAATTGCATGCAATATTCCAATAGTGACCTAACCAATTTCCTGTACAGCCGCAATACGACCACCCAACTCCTCTGACCAATAAAGGAAAGCATACCAAACGCCTTCTTCACTATCCGATCTACCTGCAACTCTACTTTCAAAGAGCTTTGAACCTACCCTCCAAGGTCTCTTTGTTCAGCAACACTCCTGAGGACCTTACCATTAAGTGTATAAATCCTGCTAAAGGTTTGCTTTCCCAAAATGCAGGACCTTGCATTTATCTGAATTGAATTCTATTTGCCACTTCTCAGCCTATTCTGATTAAGATCCCGTTGTAATCTGAGGTAACTTTCGCTGTCGACTACACCTCTAATTTTGGTGTCATCTGCAAACTTACTAACTATACCTCTTATGCTCACGTCCAAATCATTTATATAAATGACAAAAAGTAGTGGACTCTGCACCAATCCTTGTGGCATTCCAATGATCACAGGCCTCCAATTTGAAAAGCAACCCTCCACCACCACCCTCTGTCTTCTACCTTTGAGCCAGTTCTGCAGCTCAATGGCTAGTTCTCCCTATATTCTGTGAGGTCTGACCTTGCTCACCAGTCTCCCATGGGGAACCTTGCCGAATGCCTTACTGAAGTCCGTATAGATCACATCTACCACTCTGCACTCATCAATCCTCTTTGTTACTTCAAAAAACTCAATCAAGTTTGTGAGACATGATTTCCCACAAACAAAGCCATGTTGACTATCCCTAATCAGTCCTTGCCTTTTCAAATACATGCACATCCTGTCCCTCAGGATTCCCTTCAACAACTGGCCCACCACTGACGTCAGGCTCATTGGTCTATAGTTCCCTGGCTTGTCCTTACCATCTTTCTTAAACAGTAGCACCACGTTAGCCAACCCCCAGTCTTCCGGCACCTCACCTGTGACTATCGATGATACAAATATCTCAGCAAGAGGCCCAGCAATCACTTCCCTAGCTTCCCACAGAGTCCTAGGGTACTCCTGATCAGGTCCACTCCTCTGTAATATGGACATTTTTCAAGATGTCACCATCTATTTCCCTACATTCTATATCTTCCATGTTCTTTTCTAAAGTAAATATTGATGCAAAATACTTGTTTAGTATCTCCCCCATTTTGTGCAGCTCCACACAAAAGCCGCATTGCTGGTCTTTGAGGGGCCCTATTCACTCCCTAGTTACACTTTTGCCCTTAATGTATTTGTAAAGACCCTTTGGATTCTCCTTAACTCTATTTGCCAAAGCTATCTCATGTCCCCTTTTTGTCCTCCTGATTTCCCTCTTAAGTATACTCCTACTTCCTTTATACTCTTCTAAGGATTCACTTGATCTATCCTGTCTATACCTTACATATGCTTCCTTCTTTTTCTGAAGCAAACCCTCAATTTCTTTAGTCATTCAGAATTCCCTATACCTACCAGCCTTTCCTTTCACCCTAACAGGAATATACTGTCTCTGGACTCTGTTACCTCATTTCTGAAGGCTTCCCAAAACTCAAATAATTGTGGCCAGGGAACATAGCGATGTTTGAAGTGGAAGCTTGGTGTCATTTTTGTTGACGTAGGTGTTGAATGAAGTGATCTCCTAGTTTGCATTTGCCTCCAAAATTCAGAGGAGACCACATTGTGAGCAGCAAATACAGTAGATTGAGTGAGTGCTGGTAAATCATTGCTTCACCTGGAAGGTATGTCTGGAGCCTTGGATAGTGAGGAGGGAGGAAGTAAACTGGCAAGTGTTACACTTTCTGCGATTGCATGGGAAGGTACTGTGGGGTTGTGGTGAGGTGCTGGGAGTGGATTCAGGGTGTCTTCGAGAGAATGCTCCCTGCAAAGTGGTGACAAAGAAGAGAAGAGGAATATGTGTCTGGTGGTGACATCCCTTTGGAGTGGCAGAAATGGCGGCTTATGATCCTTTGGATGCAGTTGATGTGGTGTGGAAAGCGAGAAGCAGTGCGACTCTATCGGTATTGTTGGAGGAAAGAAAGGGCAGAAGAAGTGTGGGAAATGGTCGGACATGGCTAAGCATCCTGCCAATCACGATGGTAGGGAATCCTCGTTTGAACAGAAAGGTGTACTTCTCCAAAATCCAAGGATTTTTGCAAAATTGCAACCAATGCACCCACTATCTCTGTAGTTACTTCGTTTAGGATCCTATGATACAACCAAGGTAAAGAGCATTTGAATTGATTCAATCACCATCTCAATGCTGTCCATTTGTGCAATTCTCAGAAAGAAAATTAAGAACAGTCAAACCTTAGATTTCTGTATTATGAACAAAGAGGCACCTTAGAATACTTTGCAGAGCAATGAGTGAAAGAAGGGAAGGCGAGAAAGAGGTATACTGTGTGTCAATTATCATTAAACAGCAAACATACCCTTCTTAAATTGGATACGCAATATGAAACCAGACATTTGTTTAACCCAGATCACTTCTCTACTTGACTGGGAATATTTCTGGTGTGATATCTGTTGTTGACAAATGATACCATCTCATCAGAAACTGAATGGTAGCAGTGTTCCAAAACTAGAGATAAATCAATCATACTCGAAACTACCTCAGGTTATTTTCATTTAATCGACAAACTGGAAAGCCCTGTTTTTCGAAACTCAAAACTACAGGAGTCCCCTTATACTCAGTCCTCTGCACCAAAAGCTGCAGCCAGCAGAAATGAAATGACAGCAACAAAAGCAGCACAACAACCCAGTCTTTTGTTCAACAACTTGACAGGTTTGTGAAATGCCCCAAGATTTCCTGTTTATTTGTTCCATTCAATTGGGGATAGCAATACAACATGATCAATGAACAGAAATTCAGCTTAGAATTTCTAAAAATTGCTTTTACTTGATTAAGATCTGAATTTTCTCTTCACTTTCCTTGCCAATTTTAAAATTTGATCCTTTTTCTTAATGCAAAGTGAAGTTTCCAATTAAAATAATCAGTGCATGAAGAGGAATAGCTCTTACCTTGACGCTTTTGACATCTCTGCACCCACACCCCCAGCAAGTCGATTGTTAAATTTAGAGTTGCTTAATTCAGGTTGCTGTATTAATCAAATGCTGTGTGTAAAAATAAACTCTTGTGTCATTTTAATAGTTACTTAATTTCAATTACTGGTCACATATTTGGTGGGGGAAGTAACTTTGCATTAACGATAATAGATTCCTGAACAATAAAAGAACAGGAGTTAAAAGCGAAATTTAACAAGTTTCATAGATTGAACAGTGGAGGCAGTCAGTCTCAAAGCATAACATGCAAAGCTCATGAAAAAAACTTCCATCAAAGCAAAATCATACAAAAATATTATTTGCAAGGAAAACAATCACCTTCATGATTACCAGACATCTGCAAAAACTGGTGTTATGAATGTTTGGAATAAGGAAGACACAAATGTTTTTGGACCAAACCTGTTTCTCCCTGGGGCTACAAGTAACATTCATACCACACTGCTTTCAAGCAATGACCATATACAGCAAGAGAAAATCTAATCAACTTTCCTCAAGTGGGCAGCACGGTGGCACAGTGGTTAACACTGCTGCCTCACAGCACCAGAGACCCGCGTTCAATTCCTGCCTCAGGCAACTGTCTATGTGGAGTTTGCACATTCTCCCCATGTCTGCGTGGGTTTCCTCCGGGTGCTCCGGTTTCCTCCCACAGTCCAAAAATGTGCTGGTTAGGTGAATTGGCCGTGCTAAATTGCTTAGGAGAAAGTGAGGACTGGAGATCAGAGCTGAAAAATGTGTTGCTGGAAAAGCGCAGCAGGTCAGGCAGCACCCAAGGAACAGGTCGTGCCGCTCATAGTTTCAGGCTTAATTCAGCAGTGGGCTCTAATACTAAGTGTATATAACTGCAAATTATAACACCATCTGGGAGACCAAGTAGGAAGTGTGGATGCATTGAGCTGCCTCCCACTGGTAGATACACCACCGATGATACTGTCACTGGAACAGTCATACAGCACGGAAGCAGACCCTTCAGTCCAACCAGTTCATGCTGAATATATTCCCAAACTAAATTAGTTCTATCTGCTTTCTCCTGGTCCAAACCTCCAAACCTTTCCTATTCATGTATTTATCCAAATGTCTTTTAAATGTTGTAATTATACCCACATCCATCACTTTCTCAGGAACTTCATTCCACCCACGAACCATCTGTGTAAAAGATTTGCCCCTTATGTCTCTTTTAAGTTGCTGTCTTCTCACCTTAAAAATGTGCTAACTCATCTTGAAATCCCTATCCTAGGGAAAAGACAACTAACTTTAAGTCTATACCCCTCATTATTTTAGAAACTTCTATAAGATTGCCTCTCAATCTCCTATGCTGCAGTGAAAACAGTCACAGCTGATAATTCTTTCAACCACCTGATGAAGGAGCAGCGCTTCGAAAGCTAGTGCTTCCAAATAAACCTGTTGGACTATAACCTGGTGTTGTGTGATTTTTAACTTTGTACACCCCAGTCCAACACCGGCATCTCCAAATTATAATTCTTGAAGATTTTTGCTGAGTCAGAGATCTGGCAGAATATAAAAACAAGCAAAGACTGGCCTAAAAAGAAATGAGGGAGAAATTAGAGTATGAGAGAAAGTTAGACAGAGCAAAGCAATCTCACAACAACAGATCAGATCTAAGCTCTGCAGTCCTGCCTTGAACGGTAATGAACAATAAAACAATTCACTGGAAGAGGAAGTTCTACAAATATACCAATCCTCAATGATGGAGTATCACAACACATCAATGCAAAAGTCAAGGCTGAAGCATTTGAAACAATCTTCAGCTTGAAGTATTAAAATGGATGATCCACTGCGACCTCCTCTAGATATCTGCAGCATCACACATGCTAGTATCAGTCAATTAGATTAACTTCTTATGATATCAAGAAACAGCTGAATGCACTGAATAGTGCAAAGGCCATGAGCCCTGACAACTTTTCGGCAATAGTCCTAAAGACATGGCTTCCAAAACAATCTATGTCCAAACTCTGCCCCTCCCCAACCAAACTGCTCAGTATCAATACTGGCATAATTCCAGCAGTACGCAAAATTGCCCAGAAATGTATGTTCACAAAAACCCTATGAGTCTACTCTCAATCAACAGAAAAGTAATGGAAGAAGTTGTCAACAACACTATCAGGGGTAATTGCTCACTGACACTCAGTTTGGACTCTTTCAGAGCCCCTAAGCTCTTGACTTTACAGGACACAAGTGCAAGGCAATAAACGTCTCAAACAAAAGGAAATTAGACCACCTCCCATCGCATTACCATCACAGAATTCTTAAAATCCGGGGGGTTACTATTGACCAGAAACTGAAAGGTATCAGCCATATGGATACAGTGGCTACAGGAGCAGATCAGAGGTTAGAACTTCTGTGACAAGTAACTCACAAATGTTTGAAAACATGTACCAACAGATTTAAAAACAGTTTTTTCCCAGCTGTTATTGGACTAATGAACAGACCTTTCATATATTAGAGTTTGATCTATTTCTGCACCTTCTCTGTAGCTATAACACGATATTCTGCATTCTATTCCATTACCCTGATGTTTTTTGTAAGGTATGATTTGTCTGGATTGCACGTGAAGCAATACTTTTCACTCTATTGCAGCACATGTGACAATAATAAATCAAATCAAATCAAACCTTCTAACTCCCCAAAACTACAATTTCAAAACACAAGTTAGAAGCATGATTGAATACTCTCCCAATTGTTTTTTATGAGTATAGCTCCAATAATACTCTAAGGGTATGAAACCAACCAATACAAAGCAATGCACTGATTTGGCACTCAACCTACAATCTTCAACATTTATCCCTTCATCACTGATGCACGATGCAGCAGTGTGTACCATCTACAAGATGCATTGTAGTAACTCACCAAGAATCGTTTGACAGAGCATTTGAATCTGCATCTTTACCGCCGAGAAGGCAAAGGGCAGCTAATGTTGGCAAGAGGTTATGTCTGGTAGCCAGGATTGGATGCAGACATAACTGCATTGGTAGGGCAGTGCTCAGAGTGCCAACAAGGACAAAGCTGCAACTTACAGGGTACCCTTCGTTGTCCAGGTACTTCCCAGGAACCGAAAAGCTACGCCATGTTCTTTGCAGCTCGTGACAGTTTATCGATGAGGACGAGCACCTTGCCAAGACCTTCTCCACGCCTCCACATCTCACCTTTAAACAACCACTAAATCTCAAACAGATCATTGTTCACAGCAAACTGTCCGGCCTTCAGGACGACACCATACAACCCTGTCATGGCAGATGCTACAAGACATGTCAGAGTGTTGACACAGACACCCTCATTACACGTGGAGTCACCACCCACTATGTAGGCGGCAGGTATTCACGTGATACGGCCAACATTGTCTATCTTATATGGTGCAGGCAAGGATGCCCTGAGGCATGGTACATTGCCGAGACTGAGCAGAGGCTACAGCAACGGATGAATGGACACAGCACAACAATCACCAGGCAGGAGTGTTCCCTCTCAGTCGGGGAACACTTCAGCGGTCCGGGACATTCGGGACCTTTGGTAATAATCCTCCAAGGCAGACTTCGGGACAGGCAACAACACAGACTGGCCAAGCAGATTCTGTTAGCCAAGTTTGGTGCCTATGGGGATGGGCTCAACCCAGACCTTGGGTTCATGTCACACTACAGGTGACCCACTACACACTCTCACACACACACACACACTCTTACAGACCCATATACTTATACAGACGCTCTCTCATACACAAGCTCTATCTCATACACTCACACATACACACCTCCCTCACTCATATCCACACGTGCACCCTCTCACAGAAGTATACCCCTTTACACTTACACACACATATACCCACTCTTTCACAGACACACACACACCCTACACACACACCCAAATGCGCACACACACACACATATAGGTTTGTGGGGTGAATTTGTACTTGCAGAATTACATTTTATTTTGCTCAAAAACTGCATGAATCCATGTAAGATTCTGTAAATCTTTTTTTTAGAAATAGAATCAGTCTGAACATTGAGACACAAATTTTATCTTTAAACTTTCAATGTATTAACTGACCTGACATGGCACCTATTGTTAAAGTTCGTCTGAGAATGTAACTTTAAAAAATCTGGGATTAAAATATGAAAGAACTGAAACTAACATGGTCATTCTAAAAAGATGAGAGACTTAACAAATAATCCAGGTCTTTTTCAATAAATCACCTGATTTGCATCACATTGTAAACTTTTGCTTTAAATTCCATATCCTACAATCCTATTCTCCACAATCACCTGATGAAGGGGCAGTGCTCTGAAAACTAGTGCTTCTAAATTAACTTGTTGCACTATAACCTGGTGTTGTGTGATTTTTAATTAGGACAAAAGTTACCACCAGCTGCTCCCTCACTGTCGTGGGAATGGCCATATAAACCTTGAACTCGGTTAAACATCAACTGTGCATGTACCTTCAGGGGCTCAGTGTTCTTGGTCATTCTGGATGTCCACTTAAAGTGGTTGAATATGAATAGAGTTAATCTGTCAAACACTAAGGATGATGATAGAAAAACTGTGCATTTTTTTTGCAATACAGGGATTCTGAAAGTGCTGATCATGGATAACGGGCCATTGTTTACAAGCACAGAATTTGAATATTTCTCAAAGTGGAATGGTATTTGACATATAAGGACAGCTCCATACCACTCGTCATCCAATGGTCTGGCAGAAGAGCAGTCCAAAACTTGAAGGTAGGATTAAAGAAACAGCAAGCAGCTTCACTAGATACCAAACTGTCCTGGTTCCTATTTGATTATAGAACCAACTGTCATGCAACCACAGGGAGAGCTCCAACATAAGAAGATTCTGCATCAACTTAAATCTGTTCGTCCTTGACCTTGGATGAAGGTGAAACGGCATTAGGAGCACCAATGGCAGGCACAAGACTCAGCTAAGTGAGAGAGGTGGTTTATTTCAAGGGACCAAGTTTAGTGGAGGAACCATGGGAATGGCTCTGGATGGGTAAGAGGCACAGTCAACACAAGGTCAGTTCCAGTGACGTATAAAGTTCTGGTAGGTGCGACGGTCCTGAACAAGCATATGGGCCATATGAAAGCTGCAAACTCACATTTGGTGCAAGAGCAAAATGTTCCTGGCTCCTTGACAGCCTTTTTTACAGTTCTGGAATCCATAGGTTCTCTCTGAATCTCTCTGTCAAGTGTTGAAGAGAGCTCTGAATCTGAAATGGACATGACCGATGTCACCGCAACAATACCTTTGCCACCTGAAAAAGAGAATGAATTTCTTCCGAGATGGTGTGGGCGCAAGAGATGAGCTACTGTGCGTTACACACTACCAATATCAGAGGCAGAGTTGGAGGAACCTGACCTTGTGCTAAGAAAGCCCCAGGAGGAGCTACAAAAAAAAGCCGGGCTGTCTCTTTCAACTCAGAGGTGGAGTGATGTAGCGATTGTAATGAAGTCAGCTAGGTGGATTTCAAAGAATATGAGGTCCCTCATTTGGGGCTGTTAATCTCATCGAATCAGGTAGTCCTGGCTTACTGACTGATAACAACAAGTGTTAGACATGCTGTTCACTCTGAGAGCTGGCTTTGAGGGCGAGGGATCAGTGTAAAAAGACTCTCCATGTGCAAATAAAGGGTGGGTGGTGATGAGATACCGGTCTCTGGAGTTATTTCATGAATGGGCAGCTATTATTTTTTCTCTCGCACACATATTACAGAATCATAGAAGCATTATAGTGCAGAAAAATTACTTTGTGCCAATTGTGCCTGCACCAGCTTGCTAAATGAGTTTCATTACCAAATGTCATTTTCCTGCTTTTTTCTCATGCCTTTGGAAATTGAATGGTTATTTGGATAAAAATCAACACTCTCATGAATACCTTAGAGATGAACCAGCCACCAACACACTTTTCAGCGGTACGTTTCATACCCTAACTACTCAAAGAGTGAAAACAGATTTTCCCCACTGCATCCTTGCTTCTTTTGCAGGTCACTTTAAGCCTATGCCCACTTGTTCTTGTTCCCATTATTATCAGGAATAATTCCTTCCTATCTATTTTATTCAGCCTGCTCATGATTTTGAAAACCTCTATCAAATCTCCTCTTAGCATAATTCTCTTCAAGGAGAATAGTCCTGACTTCTTCAATCTATCCTCATAACTGAATTTTCTCGTTCCTGGAGCCATTCCAGATTTTTGCATATTATTCTCCAGCATCATTCTAAACCTAATGATAAAATGATCACCATCTCTTAAATATTCCTCAACTAACACTTGATCCACTTGACTCCACTTCCAAGAACCATGTCCAACAGTGCATACTTTTCTGCTGGACTGGAAACTTTTCGCTGTAGGGAGCTCTCTTGCACACAATCCAGGAACACTTGGTCTTCGCTGCCCTGTACATATATTCCAGTTTATGTTTGGGTAATCTAAGTTTTCCATTATAACGATGGCAGCATCTCTGTGCGATCTCCTTGCAGATTTGTTCTTCTACATACTTTCCACTAGTTGGTGGTCTATAGCTTACACGTAGTAACATACCTTCTTTGTTCGAGCCAATTGATTCTGTGCTTGAACCCTCTGAGATATCCTCTTTTTCCAGCACTGCCTCTCCTTAACCAAAATGCTTCTCATTCTCCTTTCCTTTCTTCTAACTTTTCAGAATATCTTGCATTCAGGAATATGTAACACCTGGACTTGCCCTTCCTTGAGTCACGTCTCTGTTATCACCACAATCATGGCTTTCTAATCTTATTTACAATGCTCCGCACATTCACATACATAATAATCCCGAGACTTAATTTCTTTCTTCCTTACTCTTCCTTACTCTGACTCAACTACTCTCTTGCTATTGTCTATGCTAAGGCCAGTTGCATCTCTAAGTATTTTGAGTGCCTGGTCTTCTCCTCTAATATTCTCTCTTGGTTCCCATATCTCAAACCTTAAAGCCTTCCCAATAGCACCAGCAAAATACTCTGGGTGCACCACCTGACTTGTACAGGTTCAATCTTCCCCAGAACCAGTTCCCAGTCTCATGCACAATTTTTCCAGCAATGCATTCGCCTGTCTTACTCTACTACTTTTGTACTCACTTGCACATGGCACTTGGAGTAATCCTGAGATTATTACATCTGTTTGCTAACTTTTTATCTAGCTCCCTAAACTCTGACTGCAGTATCACATCCCCCTCCTATCCAAGTCATTAGTACCAACATGGACCACAACCTCTGGCTGCTCACGTCCCTTTGAAGAATGACCTGCAGGTTACGTTCAGTGACATCATGGACCCTGGCACCAGGGAAGCAACATACCATCCTGGAGTTACGTTGACATCCACAGAATTGCCCACCTGTTCCCCTAACTAATGAATTCCCCCTCATTATTACTCTCCTTTCATTTTCCTCCTCTCCTTACAGTTGAAGTGTTTGACAATAGACAATAGGTGCAGGAGTAGGCCATTCAGCCCTTCGAGCCTGCACCGCCATTCAATATAATCATGGCTGATCATTCCTAATCAGTATCCTGTCCCTGCCTTATCTCCATAACCCTTGATTCAACTATCTTTGAGAGCTCTATCCAACTCCTTCTTAAATGAATCCAGAGAGTGGGCCTCCACTGCCCCCTGTGGCAGAGCATCCCACACAGCCACCACTCTCTGGGTGAAGAAGTTTCTCCTGAGCTCTGCCCTAAA
>NC_057732.1:45145070-45173637 GCF_004010195.1 Chiloscyllium plagiosum | reverse complement strand
CTTACCAACAAGGCCACCCCACCCCCTCTGCCCGTCAGTCTGTCCTTACGATAACACGTGTATCCTTGAATATTCATTTCCCAGGCCCTGTCCACTTGAAGCCACGTCTCAGTTATCCCCACAACATCGTATCTGCCAATTTCCAAAAGAGCCTCAAGCTCATCCATCTTATGTCTAATGCTTCGTTTGTAGTGTCACAAACATAGCACTGACTGCACTTTTTTGAGAAGTTAGTGCCTTCATCAGCTTTCAAAATGGAAAACCGATTTGCGAGCCGGACAAAGGGGATTCTAGTATTACCTCTCTGATTCTCTTGGACTGTTCGGTAGTCACTCAACCACTCCCTTCCTTCCTCCAAGCTCTTATGTTGTGATGTGACCACTCCTCTGAATGTTCTACCCACATAACTCTCAGTCTCAGAGATGTTCCGCAAGAGTCTCCAATCATTATTCAAACTCTGAAACTTTACAGCTGAAAGTACATCCCGCAAACATAATCTTGGAGCCTGGTAGGGTCTCTGATTTCCCACATACTACATGTCACATATACCACTTGACCAACCTGTGCCGCCATGTCTTAAATTCTCACAGAAACCTATAAAACTCCAACAGAACCCTAGACAGGGTAAACTTAAGAAGGATTTCCTTTCGACTAGGGAGTCCAGAACCAGGGGTCACAGTTTGAGGATGCAAAGTAGGCCATTTAGGACTGAGATGAGGAGACATTTCTTCACCCAGAGAGTGGTAAGCCTGGAATTCTCTGTCACAGAAAGTCATTGAGATCAAAATATTGAAATGTATGCAAGAAGGAGTTAGATGTAGTTTTTAAGCTTAAAGGATCAAAGGATATGAGGAGAAAGCAGGAACAGGGTGCTGAGATGGATGATCAGCTATGATCACACTGAATACCAGAGTCGGCCGAAAAGCTTAATGGCCTATTCCTGTTCCTATTTTCTATGTTTGAACTTACTTAGTCTTACTTACTTGGTTTTAACCTTAATTCCCTTTATGCTAACTTTACTTCACTTACAATACTTTGCTAATTATATTACTTTAGTACAATGGCCCTGACTTTCATTTACCCTTATTGTTTTACACTCCTCTGTTTCCACCGTTTTCAACTGACTCTGTGGACAGAATAGTTAATCCATGGATTAGCAGCTATCTGTGATCCACAGTTATTTATTTAGTAATTGATTAGAACTGCACAGATCATGCCATCACCCAATTTTAGACAGACAGCATCTTAATCTCAGCTCAGACAGCAGTTGGGTATTACAACTGAGCTAATATAATCAACCTGCAGAGAGGGGTGGGAAAATGGATAACATTATTCTGAGATTTCCACTCTTGCTTGCTATTCAATGATTCTTGCTGGAAAATGTTCATATTGAAACACAGTGTCGGGCACTGACATAGAGACATCTTCATGCACAAAATTAGTTACTTGGGAAAACATCAAATTTGCCAATATCTATGTTGGAAAGACAAGCAAGTATTCACTGCTCTTGGACAATTGCAAAATTACAGAAAGAATGTAGCTAATAAAATGTGTAAAACAAGAAAAGCATCTTTTTTCAAAAACAAAATAATATTTTCTTTCTTCCTTCCATATTCTGTATATGATAAAATTACACTTGAAAATGGTGCACTTGCAGTTTGGTCACTCCTCACTGAGGCAATACATGCAATTGAATGGAGGAGATGTATGCTTTAACAAAAATGCTGTGAAATAAATTTTGTATTATTGTTTATAGAGATGTCAAATACAACCACCATCTTTGCAACTTGCAAGAGCTCTTAAATTAATAGCCATCACATAAAGAAATCAAAACCTTTTATAAAAGGAGTGATGGTATACCACAAGGGACACACTTACCAAAGTAAAATCCCAAGGGCTGGGCGTCAGAAAGGTGAAGGAATTTCCTCGTCGGAGAGGTGGCCTGAAAAACAGAAAGCCCAGTTTATAGGAATGTTTGTCATCTGATTTGACATGACCCAGTTTGAAGATCCCAATGTTGTCTCTGTTATGTTTATAACTGATCTAAGCCTATCAAACAAACATGAATATTGTCCAAATAATTCAAAATACGAGCAAAAAGACATATCAGCAGATGCAAGCCATGGCATCTCCTCTGTGGCTTTTTGGAGGTCAGTACCAGGTTAAACAACGAGATGCTAAATGCTGTGGTGTAGAGGACTTTCAAACTCATTATCCACCCCTTCAATGATAAAGGCAAGACCTTGCTTACAATAATTGAAATTTGAACAAGATTATTTCTTGGTTTAAAAATGTCATCATGACCAAATACACTTTGCAATACTTATAGATTTAAGCAGCAACATATCCATTTGTCTGACATTGCTTTTTCACTTTCTTGTCGATCCAATTAGGAATTAAATATCTTTTTAAAAGCTGGATCAAACAGAATTCATTCAGATTTCATGCGGACTTCTGTATGATTGCACTTTCTTAAACAAAACAAAAAAATTGCCTAAAGACCTAAAAATGACCTAGATATCTATTAAAATATGAGACAGGAACTGATGAAGCAGCCTTCCAGCTGACTGAACCTGCTTCGCCAGGAGGTATGATTATGGCTAATGGAACTTTTCAATGCCTTTTACCTAAAATAAATCCATTTGATTTGATTTGATTTGATTTGGTTTTATTTACTATTATCACATGTGCCGAGATACAGTGAAATATATTGTTTTGCATGCTAACCCGACAAATCATACCATACATAACTACATCAGGGTAATAGAACAGAATGCAGAATATAGTGTCATAACTACAGAGAAGGTGCAAAGAAAGATTAACTCTAATAAATGAGAGGTCCATTCTTAAGTCTGATAACAGCATGGAAGAAGTTGTTCTTTAATCTGTTGGTAAGTGTTTTCAAACTTCTGTATCTTCTGCCTGATGGAAGAGGGTGGAAGACAGTATAACAGAGGTGGGAGGGGTCTTTGACTATGTTGGCTGTTTTCCTGAGGCAGTTGGAAGTATAGACAGAATCAACGGAAAGGAGGTTTTCTTGATGGACTGGGCTGCGTTCACAACTCTCTGTAATTTTCTGTAGTCTTGGGCAAAGCAATTGCCATACCAAGCTGTGACGCACCTGGATAGGCTGCTTTCTATGGTGTATCTATAAAAATTGTTAAGCGTCATTGTGGACATACCTCCTTTAGCCTCCTGAGGAAGTAGAAGTTGCCGAGGCTGCTTGACTGTAGTGTCAACATGGATGGACCAGGATAGATTGTTGGTGATATTGTCACAAAGCTGGTGCCTTTTTTCTAAAAGTTGTGCCTTTTCTCAAAGATACTGTGTCCTTGGTTTCTTTCAGAGGGATCGTAAACAACTCCCGTCTCTGAAGTGACTAGTTTTGTACAGAGATTAAAGGGTATTGAGAGGCCTTTTTGTTTATGTGTAAACAATGAGACTTCAGGCCAAAGTGGTCATGTTTTAGAAGTGACCTGTATAATGAAAGGGGAGTGGTCAGCTCTCTAGCTGCGCAGGTCAATCCAGAACAGGTTAGGAGTCCAGCTGTGTGGAAACAGGCTGCAAAACTCTCTCTCTCTCTCTCTTTCTGCCCTTCTAAATTTAGTCTGTAAGCATTTGTTCCATTTTTACTGTTTTTTAAGGAGGTTTGCTTATTGGGACTGTTGTGTATATTCGGAACAGCTTCATAAGTCTAGTTTGAATGGATTGAGTTCTATAGGGGTTCTTTATTCTGTTCTTTGTGTTTCTCTGTGTAATTTTGTGAATACATTTTTGTCTGCTTTAAAACCTGGTAGTCAACTTAGCTACCTCACTCTGGGTAATTTTCACTGTATACTTACCGACACAAATTGCAAAATTATGATCTGGGCTGCCTGCTTAAGAATATTTTGAGTGGTCTGGTCTAGTCCATAACAATATTTACTCCTAGGAATGTGGAGCTCCCCACCACCTCCACCTCAGCACCATGCCACTAAGCTGTTTATGTCTTTCCTGTACTCTATCTTGTTATTGTTTGAGATCCGATCCATTATAGTGATGTCATTGGCAAATTTGTAAATGGGATTAGGGTTGAATTTGGACACTAGCCTTGAGTGTATAAGAACTATAATAAAGGGCACCAGTGTTGAGGTGTGCCACAAGAGCCTTTCTGTTTCTGCCTTTTTGTGTAATATAGTTATAAGTAACTTTTCCACTACATTCGTTACATATTTTTCTAATCAGCTTATTACACACCTGTGGAGCAGGTGTTGCTTGAACTCAGATGTTCTGGCTCAGAGATAGGGACACTACCACTGTGCCACAAGGGTCCTTAAGAAAGAGAACTTCAGATCAAAGCTGGCAATGGTAGATTTGAACCCATGCCTTCACAGAATTTGCACCTTGAGTCTACTGCAGTAGAGCCCTCAGCCACCTGGCTCTGCTTTATTTAATTTTCTCTCCTAATCAATCTGTTCAGACATGTTATGCCTAGAGCATAACTTGAACCCGCACCACCTAGTCCTGAGGTAGGGCATATGCTGTGCGAAGTGAGCCCTTTAAAATTCTAAAGAGGGAGTTGAACCCATAACCTTGCAAGTCCAAGTAAGACTGCTACCAACTGAGCCACAGTTGATCAAAGTCCGGCTCTGCTTTATTTTGTTTATGGTGAGATCATTGAGTCTGCAGAGGACACAAGAAATGACTTAGATATTTTCTAATCAATCTGTGCACAGATGTGTTTACACAGCACTGAAGCGGATGGGACTTGAAACATGGCCTTCTGGCTTAGAGGTTGGGGCACCACCACCATGCAACAAGACCCCCTAAATATCAGGGACTTTGGATGACAAGTCAAAAGACATTACCACTACACCAGATATTTTCCAAATCAACCTACTCTGGGATTTCATTACACACCAATGGGGCAGGTAGAAGTTGAACCCAGGCTTCCACATAGACTTGCTACCACTTCCCCACAAGGGCTCAGTTAATAAGTCCCAGCTGAGCAGGCCATTGCCTGTTACCAAGAGAACTCACACTCAACAAACTCTCCAGGGAGATTAATTAATGATTCTCGTGGTTTATCACAATAGTGGCTGGTTGGCTAAATACAGGTTGGCTAAAGCACATTAGTTCATGTCTGGTCAGTACTCAATGTCATGTCATAAGAAGCAAAGACAAAAGAGTTACTTGCTCAAACAATAATAAACTTGCAGTTTAATAGCATCTTGAAAATGCAAGGGAGGGACAAAACTATTTTAAATGGTTTATCACAATAGTCCATTTTATTTTGTTTTGCAAGATTGTGTTTATATTCTATTCTTCCTTTCCTCATCAGTTTGCTGACTCTGTTCTTGCTGTATTCTAAGAAACCTCCACAGATTTATTACTATTTCAGGGCATTTTATAAGCATTTATAAATTTTCCACAGTTGTTTACTTTTTTTGTTGGTCATTGTTGACTGACTTTTTGGATTTTTGTCTCTTGAAGGGGTTTCAAGCCATGTCATAGTTCTTTGAATATTGCCCATGGCATACGTATAGTCATGCTTTTTAATATTTTTTCTCAATCCAGATCAGCCAATCTGTGCCTCATGCTTTCATAATTTTCTTCTTTAACTTTAGCATCCTTACATCAGAGTGAACTACCTCACTTTCAAATGTAAGGTAAAATTCTATTGTTGCCTTTTGATAGTGAAGGAGCCCAGACAAATAGAGCACGTTTATAAACTAAAACAACATTGCATTCAAAAACGAATTGAATTTGCCTTTTAAGAGCTAACCGGCGGTTTGCCTTCAAGTTTCAACTTCGTGTGAACAAGAACAACAGCATTCTGTAATACTTAATCAATTCCTGAATTCTATTGATTTCAAGCTGGAGAAAGGCACTACTTAAATAGCCTCTCTTCAATGGAGACTAGCCTGATGAAGGGCTTTTGCGCGAAGTGTAGATTTTCCTGCTCCTCGGATACTGCCTGGCCTGCTGTGCTTTTCCAGCACCACTCTGATCTAAACTCTGGTTTCCGGCATCTGCAGTCCTCACTTTTGCCTAATGGAGACGATACATTAAGCCAAATATGTAAGACATCTAAAATGGGAACAATAATCACAAACAACACTTCAATCATTGCTTAGTCCCAAATATTTTTGAACCAACAAGTTCACAACTAAACTAGTGTTTATTCTGTCTACTGTTCACATAAAAAAAAACTGCCACAGGTTGGAAGGGTGTAGAAGTTTAGGAATGAAAGCTAGAACTTTATTTGGCAGTGCATTTGTACAGCTAGCTAATATTTTCATTGTTTAAAAGAAATTGCAACTATATTCAAGCTAGGTGACTGAACGGTCACTTGGAAAGCGAATCACTTAATTATGTCAATAATCCTAAAGGTTCAACAAGAATGAATTTCACTCTTTGTTCAAGTAAGAACACAATCAATATAAAACCACGTCTTCTGTGGCTGTTGGAATTTAATCACTGCAAATTGGTGCAAAACAAAATTCTGGCAACGAGCTCTGCAGAATACAAACACCAGAAATCCTGTATCAAATAAATTATAACCCAAATACAGGTTGGCTAAAGCACATTAGTTCATGTCTGGTCAGTACTCAATGTCATGTCTTAAGAAGCAAAGACAAAAGAGTTACTTGCTCAAACAATAATAAACTTGCAGTTTAATAGCATCTTGAAAATGCAAGGGAGGGACAAAACTATGCAGGGAACTTTTAAATCAATATTTTCTATTCAGGAACTGTGACAACTGTAACATGTTTGTCTTAATTGCTTATTCCTAATTAGCCTGAAGTTAGCTGGGGTTTTTGGCATGAGAGGAGAATGGAAGCAATCATTGAATTGCTGCATCTTTATGATGCTATGTAGGAATTTTCAGCATCAACATACCCAAGTCAGAATGATATGAAACTTCAAGGGGACTTTATAAATGATGCTGTTTTCATTATCTTTCTCCTCTCTCCTTTCAACAACGGAGGTTATGGACAGAGAAAATGCTATCCATTGGTGAGTTGCTACAATGCATCTTGCCAGTGCAATTGGCAATACATTTGCTCATTGGTAGCACTGCTACTTCACAGCTCCAGGGACCTGGGTTCGATTCCTGTCTCGGATGACTGTCTGTGTGAGTTTACACATTCTCCCCGTGTTGGCATGGGTTTCCTCTGGGTGCTTTGGTTTCCTCCCACAATCCAAAGATGTGCAGGTCAGGTGAATTGGCCATGCTAAATTATCCATAGTGTTAGGTGTATTAGTCAGGGGTAAATATAGGGTAGGGGGTTGGTTACTCTTCAAAGGGTCAATGTGGACCTATTGGGCTGAAGGGCCTGTTTCCATACTGTCAGTAATCTAATCTAATCTTGTAGCATCACATACTGAGGAACACCAAGGTGAGTCCATTGGTTTTGTGTCAGTAAACTAAGCCAGCAGGAGGATGGGAACCAGGAGAAAATATTAGAACATTATCCCACCTTTATGAAATGCTGGGAGAAGCAGAAAGGTTTACAAGAGAGAACAGTAAGTTGACAGGTGATGTTAGAATAAGGGAGAAAGAAACAAAGTCCAAATCAGGGCTACATTGTATGAATTAGAATATACTGAATGTAGAAAATAATACCTGACTTCAGGAAGGGAAGATTTGAATATTAAATATTCTTGAGCACAAGGTGTTCAGAAAAAGGAGAAGAAAGAAAGGAACAGGTGGAGGGGTGGCAATTTTAGTTAAGGATAACATTGCAACACTGGAGAAAAGGGATGTTTCAGCACAGAATTATTTTGGCTAGAACTAAGGAATAAGAAGGGTGCAATTACATTACTTGTTGTAATATGCAGACCACCATCTAATGGAAAGATACAGGAGAACAAATCTGCAAATAAATTATGGAGTGGTGTAAACATCATAGAGTCTTTATAATGGGGGGGGGGCTTTAATTAGTGATGATTTCAAAGGCAGTTCATGGAATAAAAGGCACAATAGCAATGTGGATACAATATTGGATAAGGGACAGGTTTGTAGTGGAGTTCCCCGTGGGTCAGTATTGGGACCCTTGCTTTTCCTATCTGTAAAACAATCTCAATCTTGGTACGCAGGAAACAATTTCCAAATTTGCAGATGACACAAAACTTAGGATATTGCTGAGTTGCTTCAGTGGCAGACAGCTGACAGATGAAGTTCATGTGGAGAAGTTGGAGGTGATGTACTTTGATAAAAAGGACATGTAGAGATAGTATAAAATAAAGGGTTCTACTTTTAAAAGTGTGCCATCTGGGAGTATACAGGTGTCATTTAAGTTGGCAGGATAAATGAAGAGAGCTGATAATAAAACAAACTGTATTCTAGGTTTCATAAATAGGGGCATAGAGACCAAAGGCAGCGGGGCAATGATGAACTTATATTGCATAATGGTTAGACCTCAACTGGAGTATTGTGTACAGTTCTGGGTGCCAGAATATAGGGACAGTAGAAATGCATTGGAGAGAGTGCAAAGAGATTTATAAGAATGGCTCCTTGAATGAGACATTTCAGTTATGAGGAATGAAGCAAGATGTTGGAACTGTTTCCTTGGAGATGAGACATCTAAGTAAAGCTTTGATGGAAATTTTCAAAATCATAAGGGGTCTGGACAGAGTGGAGAGGGAGAAATTGATTCCACTTGTCAACGAATTGAGAATCAGACAGCAGAGTTTTGAAGTGTTTGCAAAAGAAGCAAATGTGAGGTAAGGAAACTTTTTCACATGGTGCATAGTTGGTATATGAAATGCACAAAATCAAAGTTTTTTAGGAGGCAGGTTCAATTCAGGCATTCAAGAGACCATTGAATGATTATTGAAATAGAAACAACATGCGAATTTACAGGGAAAATGTAGGAGGTTGAATTAAGTAAAAATAGTCGACATCCTCTGGAGACTCGGAAGGCAAGTTACTCACCATAAAATTTCCAGCCTCTGAACTGTTTTTGTGACCATGGTGATTAAAGGTTGGTCCAGTTCAGTTATATTTTGATTTAACATTTTGTGTTACTTCCAAGCCATGCTGCACTAGCACTGATTTTTAAAAATAAAAATGAAAGCAGTGTAATTATATTATGGGTGATTTTTAAAATTTCCCTCCAACAAAGCCAATTATAATGATACAAAATCATACAGAATTAATGAGTCCCAGAAGAACAAATGTATCGAACAATTAAAATTATCAGGTGCGCCACAAGACAGCAGTCTCTAAAGGGAGGGAAAACTGACCATCCAACATTGATGTTTAGAAAATTTGGCTTTGTCTGCCCTGTCTGAAGTATTACATCACCACAGCCTGTAACAAAACACAGTGCCCTTCTTTCCACTCAGCAGAGGAGAACTGGCCAGATCATTTTATTTGTTTTGGCAACCAAGCAATTTGAATGAGGAAAAAGGCAAGGCACAGAGATAAAAAAAGGTGGAAGTGGGTGGGAAGCGACATGAAAACACATTTGACAACAATAGGCCTTTGTTACTGCAGGGCTCAGAGGGAGTAAGTAAACTTCTTCCCAAGTTTCAGTATGCACAAAAATCCACAATGTCCCTCTTGGATAACTATGACTTAAAATTACATCGTAACAAACTACCATTGGGCTAAATCACCAGAGTAATAATACTGAGTTATTAGGCTTTATCGATCCCGTTAATTTCAGGTTTTTTTACATTGCTCCTTTGCAGTACTTCTCAGTACTTCAGACCTTTTCTAAAGGTCACAAAATTCTAGTGTGCTCACTATTCCACAGACATTCTAATATCTCACCCAAGAAACTACCTTTTAAAGGCGACCTGAGATTAGAAACAACCACACAGTAGCCCATGGGTCAAACAGACCCATCACCTCACAACATGTCATTGCAGTTTGCAAAACATTGGCAGTTTAAACTCATTTTAATTGTATTTCTGATTTGCAGGTTTGAATTTTGAGGGCATGAGTTATAGCTGTAATATCAGTGGAGACACTGTAAACCAAACCAACAAAGATTCAATGACTCAACACCACTCACTGTCAGTCCCACTGCCATTTAATTCCAGTCTCTATGTTGGCTTGCTAAAGAATCAAGAATGTGTAGAGATAATGAAAAACTCATGTAAATTTCATATATGCCCTACTGCACAAACATTGATGGCTGACAAAGACAAAAAGCTTAGCTTAAATAACCTCAGGTCAACCAATGACCATTAGGATGCTGTTAATCTCTAAAAACCACGATAAATGAACCTGTAGCGTAAACTCTTGGGAAATAGGACCCAATTTTTGAGTATGAAAAAGAAATAGAAAAATGGGAAAGAAATTACATAATATCTTGAAATTTTAATTCAATACAGAGTGTGCAATACAGTTTAAATCAATTCCATAATCAAGAGTTGCTATTACTCCAATTTTGAGAGTCAGTTAACTGGACAGCTGGTTTGTGATGCAGAGTGATGTCTATAGCATGGGTTCAATTCCTGCACTAGTTGAGGTTACCACAAACAACTCTCCTTCTCAACTCTCATCCTTACCTGATGCGTGGTGAACCACCACAGTCATCGTTCCCTAATGTGAGAGCAACTCGGTGGTCCTCTGGGCTATGGCAACTTTACCCTTACTCCAATTTTAGTCTCAATAGAGTGTGATTGCAAGTATCGAAAAACAAAGTGTGAAATCATAAACTGTTGCGGTTTATTGTGGAGATGTCTTTGGACTCCACTACTACTCTTGGGAAGAGGTGATGACCTAGCGGTATTATCACGGCACCATTAATCCAGAGATCCAAGTAATGTTCTGGAGATCCAAGTACAAATCCTGCCACGGCAGATGGTGAAATTTGAATTCAATTTTTTAAAAATCTGTAATTACGAATCATAATGGTGACCATGAATCCATTGTCAATTATCAGGAAAAACTCATCTGGTTGACTAATGTCCTTTAGGGAAGGAAACTGTCATCCTTTCCTGACCTGGCCTACATTTGACTCCAGATCTACAGCAATGTGGTTGACTCTTAACTGCCTCTGGGCAATTAGGAATGGGCCTAGCCAGAAACGCTCTCATCCAGTGAATGAATAAAAAAAAATTACAGTTACATCAGTCAGTAATTTACCACTGTGTTCCATACCATTCCTGGACATTGAACTTGAGGCAAGCTAAGCATATTTTTTACAGTGTGGAAGTATCAAAATGAATCACAAACTGTTGTAGATGTACAGGACAAAAAGGCCTCACACAGTTCATTGTATAAATAACTAAGTAAAAGGCATTACGTTATTGTTCTAAATAGGGTGGAATAAAAATGTATCATCCATGTTTCACCACAACAGAAGATGAACAATAAGATGATTAGGATCAAGTTTATCTGTTTGTAAATGTGTTAGCTGGGCTAAATTAACTTTGAGGAAATTAACTCAACTAAATGCAACAAAATAAATGGTAAGATATACAGGTGAAAACAGAGTCTATTAGTTCAGTGCAGCACATTGTGCTGGATCATCAGATCACATTTAGTGCTCAAAAATAACTTGGAGGTATCTACTTCAACTGAAAATAAGTGATATTATTTTCTTGTGCTGAAATGATATATGTTGTTCCTGAATTTCTTCACTTGGAACAAAATCTATCTTGTTTATTATGGCAGAGTTGAAGCAAACATTCAGACTGGAGTTGTTAGAGAATAAAAGCTAATTATCAATCAATTTTATTTTCAAAAATAGCTTCCCTCAAACAAATATATAATATGCTGCCTTAACCTCTCTTCACAACTCAAACATTACATACTTGGAAAAACTGTCACTCACCTCCATATTGTGTCGAAAGTGTGATGGACACTGGAGAACAATTGGGCTCTCATTCACATGTTATAGTCCATGACAGGTCCACAGCACTTTCGATACACTCAACTTTCACTTAGCTGTCTGGGCAACTGTTACATATGATGTAATAACATAAACATGAACTCAACACTTTTGGCCACAGGTCTGTTTACTGATCCACCTTATATTAATCATCCATATTCAGTGGGTAATATTTAGTATTACATAGCAACAGAGTGGCATAAACTATTGAGAAAGACATGGTTTCCCAATTGCCAAGTCTCAGTACAGCAACTTTGCTATCCTTTTACTTAGAGCATCGTCCCTCTTATGTAACTTGAAGACATTTTCCTTGGAACACTTTCAAGACAATTATCAATTGACATAAAGTCTAGAGAATTTGGAAACTAATTTATTGGGGGAGGAAAGCATAAGGGGAAAGTTGAAAAGAGTAAATGACATTAATTACTCATGAAAGGCACCAGCTATGGCTCATTGGCTGTGATATTTTGAAGATGAGCAAGGAGAGGCTCTCCTTGCCCTCATGAATATTTCTTATCTATTCATTATTACATTATAATTTGTAGGTATTTGTTATGCACCAATTGGCTGTCACATTTCCTACCTTAAAACAACTAGACTTCAAAAAGCAATTGGTTCACTGTGAAGTGCTTTAGTGCATGTAAGGGCAGTGAGGTACACTATCTAAGTGAAAGCATTTCATCCCATTACAGCAAACATGCTAATAGTCAATGATTTACAGGAAACGCTAATTACTTACTCAGCTGGCATTTCTTTACTTAACTATAACTTCCTCTCTTCCCATTTACTATAATTTCAGTTTTATCTATTGATTACGAATTGTTAGTAATTGAGTCATGTTTACAGAAAATACATTCTATCCCTTCTAAATCAAAGTACTGCATAATCACGTGATATTCTTGACATTCTCGATGCTTGGCTAACTCCTAAGTTAAAAGTCAGAAATTTAAAAAAAAGCTTTCCCTCAGCTTTAAATTGGTAATAAAATAAATTAAATTAATCTTTTTACGAGCAAGTTAAAAAATTCAGCATGAACATCAAGATTTCAAGAATAGTATTTTACTTGATTTAGAGGCATAGTTTTTCTATGCACTCCAAAAGCAAGCTAACTGACCAGTAGCAGAAAATGCATAAGTGACATAGAAGAGCATTGAAATGTGTACACTGCTTAAAGGAATCAATAGCGTAGATACTTTGGAAATGTTTCTTCTTGCTGGGAGTCTAGAATTAAAGATAACAGTCTCATGTTAAGGGCTGAGATGAGGAAAAATTCTTTCATTCAAAGGGATGCGGATCTTTGGAATTCTGTATTGAAGGCAACTGCAGAGACTCAGTAGTTAAAGACATTCAAATTAGTATCCTAAAATCTAAATCACAAAGGAATTCAGGGGTAGTGTGGAAAAATGGATTTGAGGTAGAAGATCAGCCAAGACCATATCAAACAGCAACTACTTCTACTCCTTGAACTAGATGGAAGATTACAAAAATAAAAATGCCACACTGTAATGTAGGTCTCAAGAAAGTGGATTAAAACAAGACCAACATTAAAATTTTTAACCCCATTAATGTTGTCACAGTTATTCATTGTTTGAACACTCTATGAATAATATTAGGACATTGTGTTTGAAGATTGGATTGGACTGCGTTCCAATAAACCTGACCTTTCGATAATCACGGTTATGTGTTTATTATCAAAACAAAACATATTAAATTTTCGGTTACCATATATAGCCAGTAATATGGAAGTATAAATGCTTATCTCTTTAAATATCCCCAAACACACAGACAGACAACAGACAAGCACTCTTCAGAAAAAGAAAACAAAGCCTTGGCCTATGAATTTTTCTTGAATGCAAATAGATTTCATTAAACACACATGGTTGGCTCAGAAGCCTTTCAAGCACTTATTCACAATAACAAATACTTTTCATTCTGAACTGATTTGCAGGGAATTCTTTGTAAAATTGGGGAAGATCAGTTGAGCAACTTGTCCATTGCAAACTTTCCTCCACCTTAGTTTGTTCTGAGCAGGTTTTCCTTATACTCAGCTGATTCTTAGCAGGTTTCTCTTCGACTGAACCAGATAAAACAAAAACTGCTCCAAGCCAGCTCTGTTCAAACAGCCCAGAAAGGATCTAGAGCAAAGTATGAGGTCAGTATCTGCATTTCTGTGGACATTTGTAACCTATCGTTGTAAAATTTGTCTTTTAAGAGAGGGTTGATACAGCTAAAAATGGATATGGATGGGAATTAAATGGCTGTGTGGAGAGAGACACCCCCCCCCAATGAAACATCACACCTATGCTGCATCAGGAACTTCAAACAACAGCCCCGTAAGGAAAGGGAAAAGAAGAGGAAAGTCAAAATGACCAACTGGACTGTGATCTCATGACTATAAAAATAACGAGTGAGGATGATGATGCCCTGCTCAACAATAAGCCACTCCTCTAGATTACGTCCCAAACTGCAAACACATTTTGTGTCTTTTCCTTTGAAAAACACAATTGATAGGAGTTTCATTTCTACTTGTGTTTGCTAATGGACTGACCTTTCTCATGTGCACCAGCCTGGGTTTGAGCAATATTGTGCTGTGATGGTCACAGTTGAAGAACTATCCCCTAGTCACTCCTATCTTGTGAGGAAAGAGACTGTCTCACTCAGTGCTAGAAGTCAGCTAGCTATTAGCCATACGAATGGTCTCTCTCACCCTGAATGATGGAATTTAAAACATAAACAAAAGGAATCAAAACAACAGTTATTGCAGATTGGTTAAGATTCTAAGGATCATGAAACCAACAGGTCAGCTGCTGATATTAATGCAACTAGTAACCTCCACTGCAGTTGCAGTGTTCAATTGTCGACACTCCATATATTTGTTATGTTTTAATCCTTTTGGACTCACTTTTAATCTGTGTCTATGTTTGTTGCATTACAAATGCTTCTTGCATTTAGTGATTAACAAACTCACTCTTTGCTAACTCAAGAAGCGTGTTCAAATTGGAGACTTAAAATATAAGTTCACTTGCATCTGGGGAAAAAGCTATCTACAAGCAAAGAGATCTGTTTCGAAACTAATATTGTTGTGATCAACCCTTGGGAGCAGGTGCATATAGACAGGCAGCCAGTTCATCCCTCCACTCCTGGGAGCTTCACAATTTGGAGTATCTTGTATGAAATTGATACAAATTAGGAAACCTCACCCAGGGTCTGTGTGGAAACCAGTCATGTGATTTTTAGGAAGCCTTGTTCAGAGTGAACTTTCCATTACCTCTTTTGAAGAAACTACTCCAAGTTAAAGCCACCAAACTTGAAATAAGTTCCTTTTTCTGCGTCCTTCAATAAATTTAATATAATTTTTTTATGATAAGTGCTTTTTAAGACGGTAAAGGCAATTCATAGAGCAAGATTAAAGGTGGCAATATTTTAGCATTGGTTTGGTCTTAAGGGGCAGCTTATAAAAGGACAGAAGAGAGGCAGAAAGGTAAACGACTTTAGGGAGGAAATTCCAGAGTTTAGTGCTTAATCACTGAAATTATGATGGCAATGATGAAGTGATTAAAATGGAAGATGCTCAGAAATGGAAGAGCACAAACAACTTTGCAGATTGGAGACAGTTACTGTAGAGCTGAGACCATGAAAGTATTTGAAAAGAAAAGTGAAAATTTAAGAAAATAAATCAAGGCAATGATAATCAAGGCATACACAATGGGAGTCAGCGTACGTCAGTGAACATGGGCGATGAAGACACAGCTTTACAGTTTTGGATGACAGTTGTGGAAGGCCAGCCAAATGTATTGGAATATTCAAATCAAGATACAAAGGCATGGAAGGGTTTTAGTAGCAGACCAAACCAAGAGCCAAGAATTATTATGGAGGTGGAACTAGGCTGCCTTCATAATGATGCAGATGTGTAATCAGTACTTCTTGCGGGTCAAATACAAAGTCAAGGTTATTGATGCTAAACTTTCTGGTTTAGCATCAGATGGTTGCCAAGGAGGAATGGAGTTAGTGAATAGAGATTAAATTGCCTTTCTGGAACAAATAGGAAACATATTGATGATATCTTCTTTCTGGTCACAAAAATATGTTAGAACTGAATAAATAAACTTATATTTTCTATTGGCTGGAATGAAGAGGTTCGCATTGATGGTACAGAAATTACTTTTATCTTCAAGGCAAATAATATATGTGAAAAATAAAAGTGCATCGTGAACCTTGTGTTTGCTATTTGAGCCATTTGGAAAAGACACAGTATACACAACTATGGTTCAAGTGGTTTTCCTCTTTCCTCCAAGTCAGAAGACTCAGTCTCTCTTATTAATTATTTAAATTAGAAAAGTGAATGTACTATAGCCAAGTTTGTGGATGACACAACAATTGATAGGAAGGCAAGTGCTGAGGATGACACCAAGTCTTATGCCTGAAAAGTCGATTCTCCTGCTCCTTGGATGCTGCCTGACCTGCTGCGCTTTTCCAGCAACACATTTTTCAGCTGTGGAGGGATACAGACAGGTTACAGGCAGAGAAATATAATAAAAGGGTTGAATGAGGTTATGTACTTTGACAGGAAGAATAGAGGAGCTGAATATTATTTAAATGGATAAAGACTGGAGAAAGCTGCAGCACAGAGGGCTTTGGGAATCCTCATGCATAAGTTACATAAAGCTAGCACACACATACAACATCTTATAAAGAAAACAATAGAACATTGGTCTTTATTTCAAAGGGAATGGAGGATAAACACAAGGAGGTATTGTTAGATTATACAAGGCACTGGAAAAGTGTGAACAGTTTTGATCCCCATATCTAAGCAAAGATATACTGGCATTGAAGGCATTCCAGAGAAGGTTCACTAGGCTGATACTGGGTATAGTGGGAAGAGAGGTTGAGTAGGCTAGGTCTGTACTCAATGGAATTTGAAGAACAAGAATCAGCCTTATTCAAACATATAAGGTGCTTAGGAAACTTAACTGGTTAGGTGTTGACAGGTTGTTTCCCCTTGTGAGAAAGTCTAGGACCAAACGGCATAATCTTAGAATAAGGAGTTGCCTAATTAAACAGAGATGAGGAGGAATTACTTCTCTCAGAGGCTGGTTAATCTATGAAGTTGTTTACTGCAGAGAGCTGTTGATGCTGGTCATTACGTATTTTTAGGACGAAGATAGATAGATTTTTCATCAGAAGGAAATCAAGGGTTCTGGCAATAAGACAGGAAAGTGGAATTAAGGATTCCCAGATATCCATGATCTCAGTGGCGGTATGATTTAACAAGCCAAATGGCCTTCTGCATTTGTGGAGGCTGGATCATGAAATGTATTCAAGACTAAGATAGACATATTTTTAATCAGGAAATTAAGAGTTGAGGGGAAAAGTAAGTAAAGTAAAGTTGAGGACTATCAGATCAACTAAGATCTCACTGAATGTCTAATTCAATGGGCTGAATGGTTGCTTCTTGTCCTACATCTTGTCATCACTCCAGTGCAGAACAGAGGAAGTGCTGCACTGACAGAGATATTGAGAATTTCTGAGAATTTAAATCAAGACTCTGCTTTCTCAGGTAGAAGTTAAAGATCCAAAAGCATTCTTCCGAACAAGAATGGGGAGTTACCCCCAGTATCCTGGTGAAAATTTATTCCTTAGTCTGTAGTTTGTGGGTTTTGGATGTAGGTTTGCTCGCTGAGCTGCAAGGTTCATTTCCAGATGTTTCGTTACCTTTTGTGGGTGTTTGCTATGTGCAAATTGGTTGCTGTGCTTTCTAAATTCCAATAGTGACTACCTTACCAAAGTCCTCCATTGATAATTTTAAAACTTTTGGGACATTGAGAGCACATAAAATGTGTTAAATAAATGTAAATCTTTTCTTTCTTTATAACTATTGACTTTCATTAAGTTTCAGGCTTCTCTTTCAGTTGACATGTCAACCTGTTTGCTGCTCACGCTTTGTAACTCCAAAAGTAAAGAAACTTAGCAATTGCAAATTCATCACAATGATTGAATATCATAATCTAAAGAATTAATGACTGAAAATATTTTCCAATCAATCTGTACAGTGATGTTATTACACACCATTGAAGCAGGTGGGACTTGAACCCAGGTGTCTTGGCTCAGAGGATGGCTTAATACTGACAGTAAACCTGTTCAGGCTGAAATGGGCCAGAATACTCTCACAGTCCACTGGCAGCCTCTAGTGGTGCATGTCACAAAATTACAATGCAATTCCCTGCTTATTCTTATCAAAGGAGTGTAAAATCTCTATGACAGGTTTAGAAGATTCAGTTAAGACAAAGTTAAAAATCACACAACACCAGGTTATAGTCCAACAGGTTTAACTGGAAGCACACTAGCTTTCGGAGTGACGCTCCTTCATCAGGTGATTGTGGAGGGCTCGATCGTAACACAGAATTTATAGCAAAAATTTGCAGTGTGATGTAACTGAAATTATACATTGAAGAATTGACAGACAATCAATTCTTCAATGTATAACTTCAGTTACATCACACTGCAAATTTTTGCTATAAATTCTGTGTTACGATCGAGCCCTCCACAATCACCTGATGAAGGAGCGTCACTCCGAAAGCTAGTGTGCTTCCAGTTAAACCTGTTGGACTATAACCTGGTGTTGTGTGATTTTTAACTTTGTACACCCCAGTCCAACACCGGCATCTCCGAATCAGTTAAGACAGGTTTTTATTTTGCTATTACACAGTGAATTATAATTAATTTTATATGTCAATGATATCCCCAGCAGTAGAATCTCTTCTTTCATTCTACCCTTAATAATTTCTCCTTTGAATGCTCCCACTTCCTCCAGATGAAAGGGATAGCCATGGGCTCCCGCATGAGCCTCAGCTATACCTGTCTATCTTCTACAATTTATAACGGCACCATTCCCCACCTTTTCCTCCGCTACATTGATGACTGTATCGGCGCCACTTCGTGCTCCCACGAGGAGGGTAAACAGTTAATCAAATTCACCAACGTATTCCACCCCGGCCTTAGGTTCACTTGGACCATCTCAGACACCTCCCTCCCCACCCTGGACCTCTCTATCTCCATCTATGGTGACTGACTCAACACTGACATGTTCTACAAACCTATCGAATCCCACAGCTACCTGGACTACATCTCCTCCAACCCTGTTTCCTGTAAAAATGCTATCCCTTATTCCCAATTCCTCTGCCTCCGCCGCATCTGCTCCCAGGAAGACCAATTCAACCACAGATGGCCTTCTTCTTCAAAGACCACAATTTCCCTCCCACGTATTTGACAATGCCCTTCAGCGCATCGCCTCCACTTCCTGCACCTCTGCCCTCGAACCCCATCCCTCCAACAGCAACAAGGACAGAAACCCCCCTGAACCTCACCTGCCACCCCACCAATCTCCGTATACATCGCATCATCCTCCGTCCTTTCAATCACCTACAAAAGGACCCCACCACCAGAGATATAGTTCCCTCCCCACCACTATCCCTTTCCGTAAAGACAATTCCCTCCGAGACTCCCTTATCAGGTCCACGCCCGCTACCAATCCAACCTCCCCTTCTGGTACCTTCCCCGTCTCCACAGGAATTGCAAAACCTGCACTCACAACTCCCCCCTCACCTCTATGCAAGGCTTTAAAGAGGTCTTCCACATCCATCAGGGTTTTATGTGCACTTCCACACATGTCATTTACTGTATCCGTTGTTCCCAATGCAATCTCCTCCACATTGGGGAGACAGGACATCTACTTGCAGAATGCTTCAGAGAACATGTCCAGGACAACCGCACCAACCAACCTCACCGCCCTGTGGTTGAACACTTCAACTCCTCCTCCCACTCCACTGAGGACATGCAGGCCCCTGGGCCTCCTCCATCGCCACTCCCTCAACACCTGATGCCCGGAGGAAGAACTCATCATCTTCAGCCTCGGGACCCTCTAACCATATGGCACCAATGTGGATTTCACTGGTTTCCTCATTTACCCTCCCCCCTACCTTACCCCAGTTCTAACCTTCCAGCTCAGCACCACCCTCATGACCTGTCCTACCTACCTAGCTTCCTTCCCATCCATCCGCTCCACCTTCCCCTCCGATCTATCACCATTACCCCCACCTCCATCTGTCCAATGCACTCTCAGCTACGTTCCCCCCCAGCCCCACCCTCTCCCATTTATCCCACCACTCCCTTGGCTCACAGCCTCATTCCTGATGAAGGCTTTTGCCTGAAATGTCGATTCTTCTGCTCCTTGGATGCTGCCTGACCTGCTCTGCTTTTCCAACACCACACTCTCAACTCTAATCTCCAGCACCCGCAGTCCTCACTTTCGCCCTCTCTTCTTTCATTGGCAACATCTCTCAATTCATACAATTTTAATAACTTAAAATGACTATTTGTTTGCAGTGACATTTATTTGTCTTATTTTGTTCTATGAGTCTATTAATAAGTAAACTTGAATTATTTATGATTAATATTTCTGTCGAATAAACCATGTGTTAGCATTAATGCATGCATGAAACTTCAGAAGTCTGTAATTTCTGAAAGCAAGCTGAAGATACTACCACAAATACGCTATTTGGAAGCTCTCATATCTGTTTGTCAGTTCACACAAAATTCTCGCAAACAAAACAGAGTAAATTAGATTAGATTTTTTAGATTACTTACAGTGTGGAAACAGGCCCTTCGGCCCAACAAGTCCACACCAACCCGCCGAAGCGTATACCACCCAGACCCATACATTTATTCCTTCACCTAACACTACGGACAATTTAGCATGGCCAATTCACCTGACCTGCACATTTTTGGATTGTAGGAGGAAACCGGAGCACCCGGAGGAAACCCACGCAGACACGGGGAGAATGTGCAAACTCCACACAGTCAGTCGCCTGAGGCGGGAATTGAACCCGGGTCTCTGGTGCTGTGAGGCAGCAGTGCTAACCACTGTGCCACCGTGCTGCCCAAAGTTAAGTAAAGTCAAGAGATGTTACAATTACCTTAATTAGTGAGGTAATTGGCGGAGGTCGGTAACTGAGGATATAAAAATTCAGTTCAACTCCAATTACAAATATCCAGTGACTTAAATTGTGAAAAAGCATGGAATTATCAGCTGTACTCACAATCCAAATGGGCATCTCACATGGTTAACATATACTTGAGTAATTACCAGACAGAAAAACAAAGAGAAACTTTCCCAATGTTACAATCAGTTATTTTAAACCAAAACGCAGACCATATGAATCTTAATTTCAGACTCAAATTGTGCATTTTACTTCCAAATGCTGAATCACTTGCTTCAACAGAAGCTAAGTCAAGCGTTGATGACACAATATTTTATTACTTTAACATTAGAAATCCTGGAATATTATCAGGTAGTGATCTTGGTGATGTTTAACAAGTATAGTGAAAGTTCTATATTTTGTCTTCTAATTACCATTCACCACAGGCTCTTAGCTGATCAATGAAGAGACAAACTACCTTTAATGTCAGCATGCTTCTTACAACATGAAGAAGGATGTCTCTTGCAGGTTTTAAGACATGTTTCACTCTTAATATAGCGTATTAACATATTATTCTTAAAAAACTGGTAAGAGATTAATGCTTCACAATTATCTTTATCCTAAAAGATGGAGAAGTCCAGCACATTAGTGCATTATCGCACCAAGGCTCAAACAAAAGCACCTTCTAAACCAGCGACTTTTAAAACCTAAAAGAACAAAGGTAGCAGATTTATGGGAACATCATTACCTGTAAGTCCCTATCAAAGCCACGCATCATTCTGACTTGGAGCTATATCCCCAATGTCACCATCAAAATTCTGGAACCCCCTTCCTAACAGTACTATGGGTGCCCCTGCATCCCAAAGATTGTATTTGTTCAAGAAGGCAGCTCGACACGAGCTTCTCCATTGGCACTTCACCTGAACAAGGAGCAGTGTTCTGAAAGCTTGTGATTTTAAATAAACCTGTTAGACTATAACTTGGTGTCGTATGACTTCTGACTTTGTCCACCCCAGTCCAACACCAGCACCTCCACATCAGGCAATTGGTGATGGACAATAAATGCTGGCCTACCCAACTTTACCTATATGATTTTTTTCTATTTGTTCATGTATCCTGTCTTGCTCAATGTATCCCGAGAAAACTTGGAATCAAACAAAGAAGAAATTGCTTGGATATATTTATCAATCTATGAAATTCAAATTCATACAAAGCAGCCCAAATTCACCTGAGTGAAATAAAATGAAATAGAAGGTGCTGATGCCTAATTCATCACATTTGTGGTGAGAATAAATGCAGCTACACTGCAGATATATCTAACTAAAATTGCCAAGTATGAGACTGAAATTGGTCTGAGGAGAAAGTGAGGACTGCAGATGCTGGAGATCAGAGCTAAAAATGTGTTGCTGGAAAAGCGCAGCAGGTCAGGCAGCATCCAGGGAACAGGAGAATCGACGTTTCGGGCATAAGCCCTTCTTCAGGAAGGGCTGAAGAAGGGTTTCCTGAAGAAGGGCTTATGCCCGAAACGTCGATTCTCCTGTTCCTTGGATGCTGCCTGACCTGCTGCGCTTTTCCAGCAACACATTTTCAGCTCTGAAATTGGTCTGACTCAAATGTCCTCAAGTTACAAATGTCTACATTGCCTGTAGATGGATTATTTATTACTTCCCACTGCAACATGGTGAAGTGTTCTTTGTTTTGTCAGTAAACAGAACAGGTTAACACTACCCAGGTAAATTGTTGTGTCTCTGCCTCTACATATTTCAGAGTTGCTGCTGCACTTCACTTAAGGAGAATTTTATTTAATTTTGTTGTTTGAGTAATGATTCTGAAAGGTTCCATGTTGAAGACTGTAATCACTTCTGCCCAAATAGGAAATGTAAGAACGGGGGCGGGAAAGGGCAAGCAGTGGAACGTGAGTGAGGACGAACAAGAAAGGCAGGTGGGGAAGAGCACACAGGGAAGGATGCATGAAAGAGGACATGTGAGAGAGGGAGGGCACACAAAGGTGATTGGGGAAAGGAGGGTTCATACGGACAATCACGGAGGGAGGCCACATGAGGTGAATTGGAGAGGGCAGGTGTGTGAAGAATGGTGAATATGCATGAGGATGAGTGGGGATCGAGAATTCAGGACAAAAAGTGCAGGAAGGTGGGGGAGTGAGGGAGGGATGAGTGAGCAAGGATGAGTGGTAAGAGTGGTTGAGTGGGGGAGGATGAATAGGGGAGGACAAGTGGGGGAAGGTGAGTGTGGAGGAAGGGAGTTTGTGTAAATTTGTGAGAGTGAGTGTGCAGTTTGTGTGGGGGCAGGATACAACAAATGCATAACAGAATATGTGTGGGTGTGGCTGTTGAGAATGGGCAAGATGATGTATGGGGTGGGCTTGAGTGCTCAAGGGATTATATGGGCTGGAGGTTGATGAGTGAAAGAAAGAGTGTGTGAGGGTGGGGTTGGTGCACGGTGTATGCATGAAGGAGTGTAAGGAGTGAGAGAACTGCAACATCATCTGACCTCGTGCTGATAAATTAATGGGTACAATTCAGTGGGTGTGTGGAGGCCCCTAGTGGCTTCATATGTAATAAACACAGACTTTGTGACAATCGAGTCAACTTATCCGAAATATTCAAACTAATCAACCCACGAAATATCGAATAATAAACATTATAATTATGATATTCTACAAGCAACCCTGAAGTAATTTTGAATTATACCTTAGCAATTTCTGAAAACTGCCTAGTAATTAATGAGCTTGCACCAGAAACACAATGACAAAATCTTCCAGATTGCCAAATAAATCCAAGTAGCTCATTAATGCATGAATTGAAAGGGACCAAATCAATATTCAATTTGTCCCAGAGTTGTCCCACAGTCTATTCAGATCATTGTATCCCATGACTTCCAGGATGGCAGTTATAAAATAGATGGAACAGGCAATTTCTTTGTTCCCAACAGTCAACATTCTCGATTTCTCTATTATCACCCAGTACAACATACTCAAAGACAGAACTTTCGCAGCCACCTGCGGTGAAGGATTCCCAAGGTTCATGACCTTCTGAATAAAAAACAAATTCATTAGTTCAAAATGGCATCCTCCTTATTTTTAAGTTGTGCTCCCTGGTCCAAGACTCCCCCAGTCAGGGGAAACATCCAGCCTGCATCTACTGTAAGATATGGGAGCAGAAGTAGGCCATTCAACCCATTGAGAACATGGGTGGTCTGAAACTCTACTTCACTGTCCTGCCTTTTACCCTTAATTGTCTTACTGTTTAAAAATCTGTTTATCTCAGTTTTGAATATACTTAATGACTCACCCTTAATAGTCCTTTGCAACATAGAATTCCAGATTCACTACCCTCTGAGAAACAAATCCCTGCTCATCTCTCTCTTAGTAACAAGAACCTATCTATCTGTCTAAAATACACTCAATGACTTGGCCTCTACAGTTCTCTGCGACAATGTGAAAGACAGAATCTTCTGGCTGAAGAAATTTCTCCTCATGTCAATTCTAAAAGGTTACCCCTTCACTCTGATGCTGTGCCCTCAGGTTCTAGTCTCTCTTACAGGTGAAAACATCTTCTCCATGTCCACTCTATCCAGACCTCTTAATATTCTGTAAGTTTCAATGAGATCCCCTTCATCCTTCTAAACTCCATCAAATACAGATCCAGAGTCCTCAACTACTCCTCATATGATAAACTCTTCATTCCCTGAATCATTCATGTATACCTACTTTGGACCCCCTTCGATGCCAGCACATCCTCCCTAGATAGAGAACTCAAGACTCTCACAATAACCCAAATGCAGCTTGACCAGATTTTTATATAGCCCGACCAGTGCATCCCTGCTCCTGTATTCTATCCCTCTTGAAATGAATGCTAACATTGCATTTGCCTTCCTAACTGCTAACTGAATCTGCATGTTAACCTTTAGAGAATCCTGAACTAGAACTTCCCAAGTCCCTTTCTGCTTCAGATTTCCAAAGCATTTCCCTATTTAGAAAATAGTCTACACCTCTGTTCTTCTTAACAAAGTGTGTATCCTCACACTTTATTACATTGTATTCCATTTGCTAAATCTTTGCCCACTCCCATAGTATGTCCAAATCCTTCTCAGCCTCCCCACTTCCTCAACACTACTTATCCCTCCACCTATCTTTGTGTCATCTGCAAACTTAGCAACAACACCCTCAGTTCCTTTATCCAGATAATTAATATAAAATGTGAATAATAGTTGTCCCAACACAGACCCCTGCAGAACTCCACTAGTACTGTCTGCTATCCTGAGAACACCCATTCAGCCAATCCTGTATCCATACAGGACATGTTTGATGTATATTATGAGCAGCAGGGGCCCAAACACTGATCCTTGTAGTAACCCACTAAGTCACAGCCTGTGAATGCAGCAATGACCCATTTAATGCAACTCTGTTTTCAATCTTTTAGTCAATCATTGATTCATGCCAGCACATTACCTCCCATCTCATGTGTTTTAATTTTTTTCTAATCAGCCTCCTGTAAGATGGCTTTATCAAAAACCTCTTAAAAATCTCAGTAAACCATTCCATTGGCTTTCCTTTATCAACTTTGTTAGAAACATCTTTAAATAACTCAAACACATTCATTAAACAGTTTCCCTTTTACAAATCCATACTGACTATGCCCAACCACATCCAGCGTTTATTTATCCATTCCTTCATAATACATTCTAGCATTTTCCCTAATACTGATGGAGGCCAAAAGGTCTGTGTTTTCTTTCTCACTCTTTTTCAACTGTGGTGACATTTACTACTGTCCAATCTATAGGACTCATTCCAGAATCTAGAACTTTGCAAGAGAATTACCAATGCATTGACTGCCTCCAAGATTAGCACCTTCAACAGTCAGTGATGTAGATCTAACCTTAAAGACCAGCGACATATCAGGTAAGCGTCTCTTTTTTACTTTGTGACTAGGAGACTAGCAGGGATGGCAGTGCAGGGAGAGCAATGTTCCTCCTGCATGATGTTTGAGGTCTGGGACGCAGGAAGTGCACCTAACTCTCGCTCCTCCAAGACCATTTTAGGGAACTGGAGCAGGAGCTGGATGAACTTCGGATCATTCGGGAGGCAGAGGCTGTGATAGGTAGGAGTTACAGGGAAGTAGTTACTCCTAGGCACGAAGAAAGCTGGGTGACTGTTCGAAAGGGGAAAAACAGTCAGTGGAGGGATCCCCTGTGGTCGTTCTCCTGAAAAACATGTATACCGTTTTGGATACTGTTAAGGGGAATGACTTACCCGGGGCAAGCATTGGGGCCCAGGTATCTGGCACAGAGCCTGTCCCTGATGCACAGAAGGGAAGGAGGGAAAGGAAGAGAGTGTTAGTCATTGGGGACTCAATAGTTAGAGGCTCAGATAGAAGGTTTGTTGGGAACGAACAAGACTCGCGGTTGGTGTGTTGCCTCCCTGGTGCCAGGGTCCGTGATGGCTCAGATCGTATCTTTGGGGTTCTGAAGGGAGAGGGTGACCAGCCTCAAGCCATTGTCCATGTAGGTACCAATGACATAGGTAGAAAGAGAGATAGAGATGTAAGGCAGGAATTCAGAGAGCTAGGGTGGAAGCTGAGAGCTAGAACAGAGTTGTTATCTCTGGATTGTTACCTGTGCCACGTGATAGCGAGGCAAGGAATAGGGAGAGATATCAGCTAAACACATGGCTGTAAGGATGGTGCAGGAGGGAGGGTTTCAGGTTTTTGGATAATTGGGGCTCATTCTGGGGAAGATGGGACTTGTACAAACAGGACGGTCTTCACTTGAACCAGAGGGGTACTATATCCTGGGTGGGAAATTTGTTGGTGCTATTCGGGTGGGTTTAAACTTGCTGAGCAGGGGGAAGGGAACTGGAGGTGTAGCTGCAGTGGACAGGAGGATGAGAGTAGGAAGGACAGGGACAGGATTTCAGGGTCACAGGAATGTGCTGGCAGACAGTTAAGTGGTTTGAAGTGTGTCTATTTCAACACCAGAAGTATCCGAGATAAGGTAGGTGAGCTTGCAGCATGGATAGGTACCTGGGACTTCGATGTTGTGGCCATTTCGGAGACATGGATAGAGCAGGGTGAAGAATGGATATTGCAGGTTCCAGGGTTTAGATCTTTCATTAAAAACAGGCAAGGCGTAAAAGAGGGGGAGGTGTGGCCTTGTTAGTCAAAGATAGTATAACGGTGGCTCAGAGAACTTTTGATGAGGATTCGTCTACTGAGGTGGGCTGAGGTTAGAAACAGGAGAGAAGAGGTCACACTGCTTGGAGCTTTTTATAGGCCTCCGCAGTGTTCCAGGGAGGTGGAAGAGAGGATTAGCAACATTATTCTGGGTAGGAGTGAAAGGAACAGGGTGGTCATTATGGTGGACTTTAACTTCCCCAACATTGATTGGAAATGTTATAGCTCGAGTACATTGGATAGATCAGTTTTTGTCCAATGTGTACAGAAGGGTTTCCTGACACAGTATGTCTAACGGCTAACAAGAGGGGAGACCACACTGGATCTGGTGTTTGGTAATGAACCAGTCCAGGTGCTTGATTTAGTTGTATTTTGGAGAGAGTGACCATAATTCAGTTACATTTAGTTTAGCGATGGAAAAGGATAGGTATAGGTCGAGAGTTATCGATGGGGCAAGGGCAATTATAAGGCGATTAGGCAAGAATTAGGATGCATAGAATGGGGTAGCAAAGTGCAGGGGATGCAGACAATCGAAATATGGAGCTGGTTTAAGGAACTGATATTGTGAGTCTTTGATAGGTATGTCCCAGTCAGGCAGGGAGGAAGTGATAAGGTTGGGGAACGATGGTTTACTACAGAAGAAGGAGGCTTATGTGTTGATGAGGCAAGATGGTACAGATGAGGCGATGGAGATTTACAGATTAGCTAGGAAGGATTTAAAGAGAGAGTTAAGAAGAACAAAGAGAGGACACGAGCAGTTTTTAGCAAATACAATAAAGGACAACCCTGAAGCTTTCTATAGGTATGTGAGGAATAAGTGGATGACTAGGGTAGGAATAGAGCCAGTCAAAGACAGAAGTGGGGAGTTGAGTGTGGACCCTGTAGAGATCGGAGAAGTGCTAAATGAACATTTCTCATCGGTGTTCACTCAGGAAAAGGAGAGTTTTGTGGAGGAGAAGAATGAGTTTTGAGATATTAGACTAGAAAGGATCAAGGTTAGTTACGCACAAGTGTTATCAATTCTAGAAGGAGTGAAAGTAGACAAGTCCCCTGGGCCAGATGAGATTTATCCGAGGATTCTCTGGAAAGCTAGGGAGGAGATAGCAGAGCTTTTGTCTTTGATATTTGAGTCGTCATTGTCCATAGGTTTAGTACCTGAGAACTGGAGGATTGCAAATGTGCCCTTGTTCAAGAAGGGCAGCAGAGATGACCCAGGTAATTATAGACTTCTGTTGTGGGAAAGGTTTTGGAAAGGATTATAAGAGATAAGATTTATAATCATCTCGCAAGCAACAGTTTGATTTCAGATAGTCAACATGGTTTCGTCAAGGTCAGGTCGTGTCTCACAAACCTCATTGAGTTTTTTGAGAAGGTGACCAAGCATGTAGATGAGGGTAGGGCAGTTGACGTGGTATACTTGGACTTCAGTAAAGCCTTTGATAAGGTTCCACATGGTAGGCTGATGGAGAAAATGCAGAGGCATGGAATTGAAGGTGATTTAGCAGTTTGGATTAGAAACTGGCTTTCTGGAAGAAGGCAGCGAGTGGTGGTTGATGGAAAATATTCA
>NC_057732.1:45123409-45144945 GCF_004010195.1 Chiloscyllium plagiosum | reverse complement strand
AAAGATTCTTGGTAGTGTGGATGTGCAGAGGGATCTTGGATTCCATATACATAGATCCCTGAAAGTTGCCACCCAGGTGGATAGTGCTGTTAAGAAGGCATACAGTGTGTTAGGTTTCATTGGTAGAGGGATTGAGTTCTGGAACCGCAATATCATGCTGCAACTATACAAAATGCTGGTGCGGCCACACTTGGAATATTGTGTACAGTTCTGGTTACCCCATTACAGGAAGGGTGTGGAAGCATTGGAAAAGGCGTAGAGGAGAATTACCAGGATGTTGCCTGGTCTGGAGGGAAGGTCTTATGAGGAAAGGCTGAGACACTTGGGTCTGTTCTCATTGGAAAGAAGAAGGCTAAGGGGAGATTTGATTGCGACATACAAGATGATCAGAGGATTAAATAGGGTAGACAGAGAAAGACTTTTTCCTAGGATGATGACATCAGCTTGTACGAAGGGCATAACTACAAATTGAGGGGTGGTAGATTTAAGACAGATGTCAGAGGCACGTTCTTTACGCAGAGAGTGGTAAGGGCATGGAATGCCCTACCTGCTAATGTAGTCAACTCAGCCACATGAGGGAGATTTAAACAATCCTTAGATAAGCTCATGGATGATTTTGGGATAGTGTAGGGGGACAAGCTGAGAATAGTTCCCAGGTCGGCGCAATATCGAGGGCCAAAGGGCCTGTTCTGCGTTGTGTTGTTCTATGTTCTGGACCATCAGGCCCTGGGGATTTATGAACTTGCAGCCCCATTCATTTCTCCATTACAATTTTCTAACTAATGTGAATTTCCTTC
The DNA here is from genome assembly GCF_004010195.1 of Chiloscyllium plagiosum. Taxonomy (NCBI): domain Eukaryota; kingdom Metazoa; phylum Chordata; class Chondrichthyes; order Orectolobiformes; family Hemiscylliidae; genus Chiloscyllium; species Chiloscyllium plagiosum. The sequence goes on along the minus strand of NC_057732.1, from coordinate 45,144,148 downwards.
AACTCATTCTCCCTAATTACTTGGATTTCTAGCTCTGGAAGATATCTAGTATCTTCCTCAATGAAATCAGAGCCAAAATATTACTTAGCCTCTCTGCCTTTTTTAAGATTTCCCGTTATAGATTCTGCTGACTACCTGTAATGGACCTATGTTGGTTTTGGCCAAACATTACTTTTTTTGTGTGTACAGAGCGAAACTTCCACAGTGCCTTTTATGTTTATTGCTAGATTGCATTCATATTCTACTTTTCTCTTTCTTGTCAGTTTCTTAGCACTTTGATGTATCCTATAACCCTTCCAATTCTCTGAATAATGCTTTTTCTGGTAACTTAGTGGCCTTTTCTTTTAATCTTACACAATTCGGCGCTTCCTTTGTTAGCTCTGGTTGACTGACTATTTTTAAGATTTTGTACCTTAATGGAATGTATAATTGCTTTAAATCACATAAAAGTTCTTTAAAGATTATCCAGTGCCTAAATAAGTCTAGCTCAGCTAATGTTTGCCTCAGAGTCATAGAAATGTACAGCATGGAAACAGACTCTTTGGTTCAATTTGTCTGTGCTGACCAGATATCCTAAATTAAACTAATCTCATTTGGCAGTAATTGACCCATACGTCAAGCCTTCATAATTTCTCTTGCTACAGAATGAACTACCTCGCTTTCAGTATACTGTAAAATTCTAACATCTTGTAGCCACATTGTTTACACGACTGACGCAATTAAGTTTCTGGTCAATGGTGACTCCCAGGATTTGAAATGACTGGAAAGGGCTTTTTTGAGGAGGGTTATGGCGGTGGGCTGTGGTGGCATCAGCAGTGGAGAGTTTCCTCTCATTTGTATTGGCTTCAATTTTGCTAGGGCTCCTTGATGCAACACATATTCAAATGCTGTCCTGATGTTAAGGGCACTCTCACCTCAATTCTGCAATTCTGTTCAACAGTCGTGGGCAAAACATGTAGAAGAATGTGCTCTGGAATCAAGTGGCCTTGGTAGAAACCAAAGTGAGCACTGGGGAACAAGTTATCTCGAAGCATTTAATTAGTAGTTATACCATTGTAGACACCTCCCACCACTTTGATAATGATTGGCAGTAGACTGATGGGTAGTTTATTGATCAGATTGGATTTGTTCTGCTTTTTGTGAATGTGACAGACCTACGCAATTTTCCATGATGTTGTGTAGATGTCAATGTTATGTTTGTAGAAGGATAGCTTGGCTGGGGACAGAGCTGTTCTGCACATATGAATTAAGAGCAGGAGTACACCATTTGTCCCCTTTGAGCCTGCTGTACCATTTAGTAAGATCCAAAGGTAGCCTCAAATCATTTTTCTACCAACCATGACAACCTTCAATTCCTTTGCTTGTGAAGAATCTATCTATCTCTATCTTAAAAATATTGAAAGACTCAGACCTTATTGCTGAAAGTTCCAAAGACAGATGACCCTCATCAAAAAATAAAATTCTTTTCATTCCTTTCATTCTTTTCATTAATGGGTGCACCCTTAATTTTAAACTATGTCTGTGGTTCTAATCTCATCCACAAGTGGAAAACCATTTCAGTATTCATCCTGTCAACTCCCTTCAAGATCTTAGATGTCTCAATAAGAGTACATCTCACTTTTTGAAATGCCAAAGGGTATGTGCCCTCCCTGTCCAATCTTTCCTTACAAGGTAACCGTCCCATCCGATGTGTCAGTCAAATGAACCCTCTCTGAACCGCCACAATACATTTATAAGTATAAATATGATGCAAGGTTATGCATGGTAGACTGTTTAGTAAGATTAAATCACTTGAGATCCAGGGGAACTTGCTATTTGGATATAAAATTGGCTTGAAGGTTGGAGACAGAAGATGTTGGTAGAGTGTTGTTTTTGGATTGGAGGCCTGTGACCAGCAGTGTGCCATAAGGATCTGTACTGGGTCCACTGCTTTTTGTAATTTATATAAATGGTCTGGATGCAAATATAGGAGGCATGGTTAAGTTTGCAGATGACACTAAAAGATGTGGAGTACTAGACAGTGGAGAAGATTATCTCAGCGGACAATGGGACCTTGATCAGGTGGGCCAGTGGGTCAAGGAATGGCCATTGGTGCTTAATTTAGATAAATACGAGATGTTACATTTTGGTAAAGCAAACCAGAATAGGGCTTATACAGTTAATGGTAGGGCCATGGGGACTGTAGCTGAACGAAGAGACCTAGATGTGCAGGTGCATAGCTTCTTGAACATGGAGTTGCAGGTAGACAGGTTGGTGAATAAGGATTAGAGTGGTGCTGGAAAAGCTCAGCAGGTCAGGCAGCATCCGAGGAGCAAGAAAATTAACATTTCAGGCAAAAGCTCAAGGGCTTTTGCCCGAAACGTCAATTTTCCTGCTATTCGGATGTTGTCTGACCTGCTGTGCTTTTCCAGCACCACTTTAATCTTGACTCTAATCTCCAGCGTCTGCAGTACCCACTTCTGCCAGGTTGGTGAAGAAGCACACTTGCCTTGATTGATCAGAACATTGAGGATAGGAATCGGGATATCATATTGCGGCCGAACAGGACATTGGTTAGGCACTTTTAGAATATGCATATAATTCTATAGGAAGGATTTTGTTAAACTTGAGAGGGTGCAAAAATGTCTTACAAGGATGTTACTGGGACTGGAGAGTTAGTGTTATTGGGAGAGGCTGAATAGGTTCGGGCTCTTTTTTTTGGAGCGTCGGAGGCTGAGGGGTGATCTTGTGGAAGTTCATAAAATCACGAGGTGCATGAATAGGCTGAATAACCAAGCTCCTTTTCCAAGAGTCGGAGAGTCCAAAATTAGAGGGTATTGGTTTAAGGTGAGAGGAGAAAGATTTAAAAAGGACAGGAGGTGTAACTTTTTCATGTGCAGGGTGGTGTGTGTATACAATGAGCCACCAGAGGCAGTGATAGAGGTGGGTACAATTACAACATTTAAAAGGCATCAAGATGGGTATATGAACAAGAAAGGTTTTGAGGGATATGGGCTAAATGCTGTCAAATAGGACTAGGTCAGATTGGGCTGTCTGGGTGGCATGGTCGAGTCGGACTGAAGGTCTGTTTCCGTGCTGTATGACTCTAAGATGATAAATCTTAAATACTAAAACCAACCTGTTGTCAAGTGCATGGTTAGTGTCAGCCACTTCCTCATATCATGTCGAATTAATTAAACTGGCCGAAGAGTGGCATCTGCTGGGGACCCAGATAAATCATCCATTTGGTGTTTCTGGCTGAAGATGGTTGCAAAAGTTTCAGCCTTTTTATTTTGCACTGACATGATGGGCAGCCCCATTTTGAGAAGGGGGAATATTTGTGCAGCCCTATCACCTGTTAATTGTTTTATTGTCCTCATTCACAACTGGATGCGGCAGCTCTGCAATGCTTTGATCTGATTAATTTGTTGCGGGATTACACGGCTAAATCTGCTGCTTTGGCTGTTCAATTTGCATATAAATCCTGTGTAATTGATGAGTGGGCACCTTCTGTGTTGTAATTTTTTTTCACAAGGAAATTGATGTTATTTCTTTATGCCCAGGAGAATACATGGACTTCTGTTTTAAATAAAGTTAAACTCTGTGTTTACACTGAACAGTACTGTTCAGCATCTGCTCACCCAGTGGTGAATCAAACCCAATGTATGAACCAAAATCTGGATATTAACTACAGATTTAGAGTAAGCTGTTGTGAAGCAGTTTCTTGACATGTTATTGTTTGAAACTTGGGTTTTAAAGTTGACAGAACTACTAAGGCTTTGATTTGTATTTCTACAGTTAAGAAGGAAGGACATTTTTGAGTTCTGAGAGTAATCTTATGTTGACTGGAAATTTGTTTTCAAGAGTGTTTAAATGAAGCTTTAAAAACCCTTCAGATGAATAGTTCAATGCTTTAGAAAATAATGTAGAAGAGAGCAAAGAAATTGGGCTGTTGTTACAACACAGACTGTGAAATCAAATCAGCTTCCCTATCCTCATATTCATAACAGTAAAATTAAAAGATTCAATGACCCTCAAAATTGACCACAACGATTACTATCTAGACTTCATGAATAACTGAGACTAGACACCAAGTTTATAACTTAAACAAAAGAATGAATAATTTATTAGTAACACAGTAGCTTTAACAGAAGCAAAGATAAGGTAATTAATTAATGTTTATGATTTAAACTCAATCCCTTTTGATTCCAACACCCTCCCATACATAGACAGACAGATAAAATTAAGGGATAAATTAAGTAAAAGTAAAGAATATGTAACTGGCCAGTTCGTTTAAGCAGTTTCCACAATCCGTAATATCACAGGCACATGAGATTGTATGTTGTTTGTTTTCTGTAGATATCGGCCAATGCAAATAGCTTCCAGTTGGCTCTGAGAAATATTCCGATGAAGGGCTTTTGCCCGAAACGTCAATTTTCCTGCTCCTCAGATGCTGCCTGACCTGCTATGCTTTTCCAGCACCACTCTGATCTAAACTTTAGTTTCCAGCATCTTCAGTCCTCAGTTTTCCCTCTGAGAAATATTAAGTTAATACTTGTAACTGAGATTCTATTCTCCAAACTTTCAATAAACTGACAATGGGAGAATAACTAGAGAGCAAGTAGATCTCCTATCTGTAGTTTTGGCAGACACACTCCTTGACTTAAACATAGTTCAAACTTTGACTCCTCTTTTTTTTTAAACATTCTCTTTATTAGACTGGTTAACACTGGTTTCACTGACAGACCCCAGTGACATTCAAATATCTGCTGTCTGTTTAAGCATCCTGCATTTCGGGAACCCAAAAAGTCTACTTTCCTTTGAACAAGAATCAACTTGAGTTGAACTTCCTGGCCTGACCACATAACAAACAAACTGATATGTGTTTCTGTTTTTAAAAAAAAGTTTCTGCTTACAGTCCAAAGGTCATCTTAAGCTCTCAGTTCACAACACCAAACCAAAAGTAATAGAAAAAATTAAAGTTTCAACACTGAGGCCTAGCAACAATGTGGTCAATGCTGAAGATACACAAATAAGCTTCCTTTAACAAAGATAGCAAAGATAACTGAGGTTGAATAGGATAGGGCTGTTTTCCCTGGAGTGTCAGAGGCTGAGGGATGACCTTATAGAGGTTTATAAAATCATGAGTGGCATAGGTAGGATCAATAGACAAAGCCTTTTCCATGGAGTGGGGGAGTCCAGAACTAGAGGGCATAGGTTTAGGGTAAGGGGGAAAGATATAAAAGAGATCTAAGGGGCAGCTTTTTCACACAGAGGGTGGTACGTGTATGGAATGAGCTGCCAGAGGAAGTGATGGATCTTAGTACAATTGCAACATTTAAACGGCATCTGGATGGGTATATGAATAGGAAGGGTTTGGAGGGATATGGGCCGGGTGCTGGCAGGTGGGACTATATTGGGTTGGGATATCTGGTCAGCATGGACAGGTTGGACCGAAGGGTCTGTTTCTATGCTGTACATCTCTATATCTCTCTGTCCAGGAGGTGCATGTTTGTTTTAGATCATTCATTAACAGTCTCCAAAACCAGTCAGAGAAGAAGAAACAATCTGAATGACTTAGTAAGAGATGAGCTCTAGAAACATAAGGTCTTAAGGTGCCAGACAGGAAGACATCCTTCAAGGCCACTAAATGCATTAGGTTAAAGAACACATGTTAAGGAGCGAGTGAACTGTGTTAACGGTTTGTTTTAGGGTCTTGAACCATCAGCGAAAGAAATAGAATTGAGTAACTTCAGACATTTGCAGAGAAGAAACTGGTTACAGCCATTCTACGTGAATCAAAGAACTTTAAAATGTAAACCGGCGATCCTTCACTGAAGTTCAAGCATCAATAAGATTGGTATTCAGTGCAAGAAAGGTTTCAATCTTTCTCTCTGATATTTGTAATATTAATGTTTTAACTAGCTTATGTTTTCTTTTTTCCTCAATAAATCTTTATGTTCTTTGTTAAAAGCACAGAAAATATGTTCAGCATTTTACTATGACAATAAACAAAGTTACCAAATGTTTTGCTTTTGCAATTCAGCCAGGTCTTACTCTGGAATCTGACTTGTCCTTTAGCACTAGCAGCTGGGATCATCACACCACAGTAATGTAAAGACTACATGAATTCAAGAAAGTTGAACCCAATGGTTAAAAGCTTCATTTTCAGCCATGTGGATTGGAAGCTGATAACTGACACAAATCAGCATTTGATTTTCGGTTAACATTTTGAGCATCCATCTCTGACTATTACAAGGTAACCCAGCAGGATATGTTCTTGTTGTTTCTTCTTATAAATTGCATCATCTCGCATTTATCAGGTTAAATACTCTCTGCCACTGGCTTTGCCAAGTGGTAGAAGCAGATACAATAGCAAAGCTTAAAAAGCATTTAGGCAAACACATGAACATGCAGGGAATAAAGGAATATACAGCATGTGCAGCCAGATGGGAGTGGTTTAGAATGGCATCATGTTCAGCTCAAATGCGGTGAACTGAAGGACCTGTTTCTGTGATGTACCTTAGCAAGTTTTGAGAAGATTTGTAGCTCAGGTTGAGGTTCTGGATGTAGGTTTGCTCACTGAGCTGGATGTTCATTTCCAGACGTTTCGTTACCCTACTAGGTGACATCTTCAATGGGCCTCTGGGCAAAGCACTGCTGATAATTCTTGCTTTCTATTTATATGTTTGGATTTCTTTGGGTTGGTGATGTCATTTCCTGTTCTTTTTCTCAGGTGGTGGTAGATAGGGTCAAACTCGATGTGTTTGTTGATAGAGTTTCGGTTGGAATGCCATGCTTCTAGGAATTCTTATGTGTGTCTCTGTTTGGCTTGTCATAGGATGGATGTGTTGTCCCAGTCGAAGTGGTGTCCTTCCTTGTCTGTATGTAAGGATACTAATGAGAGAGGGTCATGTCGTTTTGTGGCTAGTTGATGTTCATGTATCCTGGTGGATAGTTTTCTGCCTGTTTGTCCAATGTGGTGCTTGTTACAGTTCTTGATAGGCATTTTGTGAATGACAGTAGTTTTGCTTGGTGTCTGTATAGGGTCTTTCAAGTTCATTAGCTGCTATTTTAGTGTGTTGGTGGGTTTGTGGGCAAACAAAAGTATTTCAACATGTTGTGCTACCGAACCAAGATGTTTTATTGATCCAAATATAATCAGCTATTGAGCCATATGAAAAGTGAACTTCGTCAAGCTGTTTTTAAAGGTAAGTGTCATAGTTTAATAAACAAGGTAAACAAAGGATTGCAATGGGATCTCTTCTGGGCCTACTTGTTTTGGTACACTTAATGACCATTCTGAGCAGAGTCATAGTACCATATATGGGCCCACTTCACAGAAGAAAGAGAACTTATATCTAATCACAACTAATGCTTTCTCAAGTATCTAAGAGAACTGTTACATTTATAATATGTGGTCTCTGACCTTAGTAGAGATCAACTAGTTCAGCAACATTTTAAAAATGCCAAGCTAATAGTTTAGAAAGAAAGCTCCCCAGATTTGGAGAATGGGAAAATATACCACAACTTACAAAGAACATAATAGGAATGTAATGTAAAACTCTCACTCTGCCTTGAGGAGTCCAGCTCCAAAAACCCATGAAACTCAACAACATCCAAAGGACAAAGCATCCTGTTTAATTAGCACCCCAGTCACCATGTTAAATATTCACTCCCTTCGTCGCTGGCACACAACTGGAGCATTGCATACAATGTACAAGATGCACTACATCACTCACCAAGGCTCTTTCAACAGTACTTGTCAAACCTACAATCTCCAGCACTGAACAAGACAAATGCAGCAATTGTATGTGAACCAGGTAATGATTTTGAAAAAAATGCTTCTGGTAGAACAAACTCAATTTCAACAATCTGTTGATACCACATAGTCTTTGGGTGGAGGCTGAATGTTCTACACTGGACTTCAAAGGAAATAGATGTGTTCTGTAGAGTTTACAAGAGTCCTGAATAATTTTGCTTGACTAATAATGTAAAATGTACTTATTGCTATCATGCAAGAAAGCAGCATTTTTTAATAAATATTTTTATTACAAACTTTTTCAAATCTTTTACAAAACATCTATATTTCAAAAAGAACAATGCCAAAATACAGAAAGATTGAAGCAGTACAACAATGTCATATTGCGATACTATTAATAATGAACTACCTACTATTCTATCAGAATAAACGTATCTACTTAAACTAAACTACAAACAAATTAAATAAAATTTAAATTAAACTGAATTCAAATTGACTTAAATTAAATTGTTTAACATTACTTTATTCTATTTCACTCACCACAGCACCACTGAGCCTCCCATCCCTGGGAACACCAGTCATTGTACCCATATTTTTTCCCCCAGCCTCCTCCTCCCAGGGTCCCACGGCGCCCAGACTGATTCCCACGGCTATACCATGGCCCTAATTAATATTACTGATGAGTATGGGTAAATATAATTTAGGAAGGGTTGCCACGTCTTGGTAAAACTACTCCGTTTTGTGGTGCACCATATTTGTGAGGTAGTCTCGGGGGAGATGCTCCATTACCAACCCACGCCACCCTGTAAGACCTCGGGGTTTTTCCAATGTCCAATTCATTAAAATGTTCTTTCTTGCACAGTGGGTAAGAATGTTACACAGTGTCTTCCTGTGTTCCCCCAGAGAGGGCAAATTTGGCAACCCCAGAAGAAATACTGGATCCATTTTAACTTCAATCCCCAGGATGTCCTTCAGCTCCCTTACTATAGCACTCCAGTATCTCTGGATCTTACAACATAATCAGTAGCAATGTGTAAGAGTGCCTATACTAATTTTACATTTGGGACACCTTTGTGATGCTCCTCTCCTGAACTTAGCTAGCCTCTCTGGCACCTTATGAGCCTTGTGTAAAATCATCAATTACATGGCCTGCACTTTGTTACATATTGAAATTTTCCTTACATTTTCCCATATATCTTCCTATACTTCCAATGAAATATCCTCTTCTAGCTCCCGATTCCACGCCCTACAGAGTCCCTCCACGTCCCCTAAGGCACGTCCCTTCTGTAAATGATACAAAGTTCTAACTGAAAGAGCGACCGGACACTGGAGAACTCTTTCCTCCACGTCTGACTTGTAAAACTGAATCAGGAGCATGGCCTTCCTTTGTATATAATCCCTTGTCTGAAAGTACCGGAAAAGGTCCCTGTTAGACAATCCATATTTCTGACTTAGCTGACTAAATTGCATCAAGATCTCCCCCTCGAATAAATCTCCCAAACAAGAGATTCCCTTATTCTCCCATGACTTAAAGCTGGAGTCCATTGCCCCAGGTTTAAATCCTTGAGCTCCCACTAAAGGGGTAAAAGACAAGGTGTGAAGCCAATTGCCTTCATCTTGCCTCATTATCCTCCAGGCTTTCATGTATTTAAAATGATTGGACTCTTACACTGCTCGGTCACAGATTTCATTTTATCCATGAAAAATAATCAAACTATGGGATATATTTTCTGTGAGGCTTCAACATCAAGCTGAATTGACTCCGAATCTCCCCATACCCAGTCACCCACTTTTGCTAACAAAGTGCTTATTTAATATTTCTTCAAGTCCGGAAGGTCCACCCCCACCTTATCCTGAGAGAGCTGCAATTTGGTCAATTTAATTAGGGGGTGCCTGCGACACCAAATAAAAGAACCTAGCCAACCATTGAGCCTCTGTAATACTCGTCTGGGTAGCAACAGTGGTAGCATTCTCATCGGGTACAACAGGTGAGGAAGAACATTCATTTTAATCAGGGCCATTTGGCCTAACCTTGATAACAGTAATCCCTCCCACTGCTGCAAATCCTGTTTTATTCTCTCCAGTAGTTGTACATAGTTAGCTTTATACAGCTGGTGGAAGGGAGGGGCAATAAAAATTCCCAAATACAAAAAACCTTTTGACGACCATCTAAACGGGAACTGCATTCCATCCTTCGAGAATCAATCGAGGAATAGACTCCTCCATTGGTCAAGAACAAAAGGACATCATCAGCATATCGGGTGATCTTATGCTCCCCCCTTCCCACCCCTGGCGCACTATTTCAGGATCCCTCTTGATAGCCTCAGCTAACAGCTCAATTGCCAAGGTAAATAACAGCAGTAAATGAGGACACCTCTGTCGACTACCTCTCCCAATATTAAAGTTATCTGACTTGGTGCCGTTTGTGATGACTGCTGCCTTAGGCTCATAATACCGGCACCCATCTGGCAAAGGCTCCCCTCAGACGAAAGCGCTCTAGGACCTCAAACAGGTACGGCCATTTTATCTGGTCAAATGTCAAATGTCCCACCAAACCTGGGACCAATCTTTGCTGGCATACCTGCACTATGTTCAGTACCCTCCTGATATTGTTGGCGGAGCTATGGCCCTTGACAAAACTCGTCTGATCTTCTTTCATAATATAGGGCAACACCTTTTCCACCTCAGGGCCAGCATCTTGGATAGAATTTTAAAATCTACATTCAACAGTGAAATTGGTCTGTATGAAGCACATTTTTTGGGGTCTTTCTCCTTCTTTAAAATGAGGGAGATATTAGCCTCCCTACGAAAGGGCGAAAGACAATCCTGTGCATATGAATAGCTATACATCCCCAGAGTTGGTTCCACCAACACATTTATGAATTCCTTATAGAATTCACTTAGGAATCCATCTGGCCCCGGTGCTTTGCCACCCTGGAGATGCTTTATTACTTCCTGCATCTCCTGTTCCATCATAGGTGCATTCAACAGGGAAACCTGTTCCACGTTTATACTGGGGAGGTCCAGGTTCTCAAAAAAAAGACTGCATTCTTGCTGCACCATGTTTGTCTCCCTCTGACCAATATAACTCTGCAAAGGATTCCCTAAATCTAACACTGATCTTCTTCAACTCACGGGTAACTGTGCCACCCTTCTGTCTAACAGACATAATGGATTGGGAAGCATTTTTCTTTCTAGCCAGATATGCCAGATATCTACCTGGCTTATCTCCAAATTCAAACAATCTTTGTTCAGCAAAGGACACCTTTTTTTTGCCATCTGTGCTTGCAATGAGTCGAGAGCAGCCCGGAGGTTGTGACCTGTTGCAGCTTGACCTATGAAGGCCTATTATAATATATTTCCTCAGCTATCTGCAGCCGAGTCCCCAGCATCCGTTGTTGCTCCTCCCTCTGCTGCCTTCTAGTCATTGAACATGAAATAATCAGGCCTCTTAAACATGCCTTATTGGCTTCCCAAAGTATTGCCCGATCACTGGCCATACCCATGTTGATAATCCAGAAGACCCTGAACTCTCTTGTGATGTACTCAACAAATTTGCTATCCCTTAACAGGAATGGGTCCATGCGCTAGTGTCATGCATCCATTCCACCACCCTTGATTTTAACATCTAAATACACTGACGCATATAGACAGCTATATTCCCAATTTTGCATGCCAATGTTCTGTCCAAACAATCTGATGGAATAAAACATGTCAATTTCCGTGTGGCACTTGTGTGGGTTGGAATAGAAAGTAAGTCTCTTCCATTAGGGTGAAGGTGCCTCCACACATCCACTAATCCCAACTCCTCACACAGGTCCATCAACTGCTTAGATTGCGCGGGCGTACCTGCTGGGCCCCTTGGCATGCTGTCTACCTCGGGATCTATTAGGCGATTAAAATCCCCTCCTATGATTGTGCGACACACCCCAAGACTCATTAGTTTAGTCACTGCATCAATTAGAAATTTAAGAGAGCACACCAGGGGACAATACACATTCAGGATGCCATACTCTTCTCCATGTATTACAGCATTAAGAATGATGAACTGTCCATGTTTATCCTTAATTTGCTCAGTAACCTGGAAAGGGAGGTTCCTTCTTACCAGAATAGCCACACCTCTACCCTTGGAGCTAAAGGATGAGAAGAATACCCTATCATACTCCCTGCCGCAATTTCAGATGTTCCTTATCAGTTAAATGTGTCTTGCAGCAGGGCGGTGTCCACCCCTTCCTTCCCAAGGCTTGACAGCACCATCTTTCCTTTAATAGGAGAAAGGTTCCCTTTTACATTCCAGGTGCATCACCTGAACAAATCATTAGCCATGGTCATGCAGGGCAGCCAATAGTTTCCCAGGAGGAGGACGTTTATCTGAGGTGCGACGAGCATTACATTAACTCTGTAAAGTCTAAAAACGACTCTTACAAAAACCACTACAACTCAAAAACTAATCACTACATTTAACTCAAGCAAACACCCAAAATCCCTACAATTCACTAGAGATCACCCTGCTTGCTCATAGGGGGCACTCCTCCCAATCCTTGCTACCATCCTGGCTCCTTCAAGCTGAGGCCGTGCCGTAGCCCCAGGCAATTCACAGATGAAAAAAATCATGTTATTTACATTCTGAGAGTTAACAATGTATGCCCATTCCCACCCCGCCACCCACACCTCTTCTCCATACAACTTAACCAGAGGTATAGCCACCCCCAATCCAAAACCAAAAGGACAGCAGTAAACAAAAGGCCCCAGATAATAACTCAACTGACTGATACACTAAATCATTCTGGTTTTATATCAAGGCAGTACGTATAAAGCTGACAACCACAAAAAACGGGGAGATAGGAGAAAAGAAGGGGCAAAAGAAAATTTTTTAAAAACTGTACCATTGTCTGCAATGATGCTCCTCCCCCCAACCCCCACCTTGACCTGAGTCCTTTAATCAGAGAATTCACAAAGTCCTTCGCCTTTTGTGCTGCATCAAAATTCTAATCCGTCTCTCCATGAATGAAACGCGACACAGCCAGGTACCTCAAGGTATATTGAATGTTCAGATCCCTTAATTTTCTCTTAACTGCATCAAATGCCCTTCTCTTCTTAATTATGGTTCCTGAAAAGTCCTGAAAAAACATTATTTTTGAGCTTTTGTGCATTAAAGCCTGTGAAACTCTTTCCAGTCTTCTTGCTGTTTCAATCACTAACTGTTTCTCTTTAGAGTCATAGAGATGTACAGTATGGAAACAGACCCTTTGGTCCAACCTGTCCATGCCGACCAGATATCCCAACCCAATCTAGTCCCACCTGCCAGCACCCGGCCCATATCCGTCCAAACCCTTTCTATTCATATACCCATCCAGATGCCTTTTAATTGTTGCAATTGTACTAGCCTCCACCACTTCCTCTGGCAGCTCATTCCATACATGTACCACCTTCTGCATGAAAAGGTTGCCCCTTAGGTCCCTTTTATATGTTTCCCTTCTCACCCTAAACCTATGCCCTCTAGTTCTGGACTCCCCCACCCCAGGGAAAAGACCTTGTCTATTTACCCTATCCATGCCCCTCATGATTTTATAAACCTCTATAAGGTCACCCCTCAGCCTCTGACGCTCCAGGGAAAACAGCCCTAGCCTATTCAACCTGTACCTGTAGCTCACATCCTCCAACCCTGGCAACATTCTTGTAAATCTTTTCTGAACCCTTTCAAGTTTCACATCTTTCCTATAGGAAGGAGACCAGAATTGCAAGCAATATTCCAACAGTGGCCTAACTAATGTCCTGGACAGCTGCAACATGACTTCCCAATTCCTGTACTCAATACTCTGACCAATAAAGGAAAGCATACCAAATGTCTTCTTCACTATCCTATCTACCTGCGACTCTACTTTCACGGAGCTATGAACCTGCAGTCCAAGGTCTCTTTGTTCTGTAACCTCACTAACTATACCTCTTATGCTCACATCCAAATCATTTATAATGCAGGAGTCGCACTAGAACCGCGCGGAGGCGCAGGTCTGGCCTGGACCTGTGCATTGCGATCCGGTGGGCCCTCTCCACACTCAACAGACCCAACTCCAACTCCAGGCCCAGGAACTTTGGGAGCCACTTCTCCAGGAAATCAACAAGCTCTTCGCCTTCCTCGCGTTCCGGAAGACCCACAAGCCGTAAGATCTTTCTTCTACTTGTGTTTTCCTGGTCATTCATTAGGTCCTGAAGGACCCGAACCTGGTCTTCCATTGTTTGGGTCCTTCCTCCTGAGACCTCCGCCATGGTCTCCGATGCCGCGATCCTCAGATCCACTGCCTCTGCTCTTTGGTCTGACATTTGAATATCCTGCTCATGCTCTTTCAGCATGGCAGATAGTGGTTCCACCACTGCTTCAATCTTTTCTTGGAGTTTGCCAAACTCCAAGAGTAACTGCTGCTGCAGCAAATCCAAAGGGGCCGCCCTGGGTGTTTGAGCAATGTCCACAGACACCCCTGATGCAGTATGGGAGTGCCCTGCCTGCTGCACTCCTTTAGGCCCCTTTCCTTTATTTGTTTTCATCCTGGTCTTAAAATTGTCAAACCACAATTTTAGCAGTAAGATGTTCAGTAAGTTTACATTAGCAATTTTTTCTCCTGGGGTGGTTAACGAGGCGGGTAAAGGTCCACCTTGCCAGGGAGTATGGCACAGAACTCAGCACAGACCACTCAGACCACTGCCACCTTGGATCTCTAGCAAGCAGCATATTAATTAAAACAGGTTCCATTTATGACTATCCCATGTGGACTAGTCTGGTCTATATATGGATTATGGATAAAGCAGGATGGTAGCAAACTACCTTAAACAATCCATAATCTGTACCACATACAGAAACACATGGCAGATACAAGATGCCAGAGGTAGCAGTCAAGGTAAAGGGCACAACTATCACCTACAAGTTCTTTTCCATGTCATTCACCATCCTGATCTGGAACTATATTGCCATTTCTTTGTTTTCATTGAGTACAATCCTGGATCCCCACCTCCTCACTCCCATTTATTGCCCTTTGCATGTAATTACATCACATGGATTGTAGCAGATCAAAAAAGACAACTTACCACAACTTTCTTAAGAATAATTAGAGATGGGAAGCAAATGCTGATCTTGCTAGCAACATCTCTATCCTTATTTTAAAGGTTTATATTCCTAGTTCATTGTTTTCTGATAATTTGTGAAGCTGCCTTTTTCCCAAAATAATCTATTTGCACCACCTAAGGTTTATCTGAGTCAAGGCCTTGTGAACCAATGCACTCTTGGGCATCAATATGGCACATATGAATCTCCAGTCTTGTTGTGAATACATCAGGTTCTGTTGCTTAATATATCGGTTGGCCAGAATGCAAGCTCAATGCTTGTATATAAACAAGAGACCAGTCAACATTTTTGATTTCTAAAAACAAATTTGCCTGCAACAGTGACATTGATAATATGCAATGTAAATTTTGTTGCCCAGTTTACCAGTTTTGCTGTGTATGACTTAATCCATATTTTCCTGCTTTTCGAATTTTGATACATCTCAATGAGCATACCAACTTATGGCTAATGTATGACATGAGGCAGCATTGTGCAACTGTTTCTGAAGTAACAAAACCTCAGCTTTTTATTGAAGAATACTGTCATTGAAACAGTTCATCCTTAATTTTGTCACCAGCACCCCTGAAAGTGTGTGTTCATCCTCAAGTTCTAGAATTCCTTCCATCAGCTTCTCCACCTCTCAACCTCACTTTTCTCCTTTAAGACACTCCTTAAAATGTCTTTGAACATCTTTTGGGTCATCGTTACTTGACTTAGTATCATATTTTGTTTCATAACACATATGAAGGACATTCTATAGTATTATGATGAAGGCACCACTTAAGTATAAGTCATTGCTGTTTATTTAGCTTTCTTTGATAATTTCACTGAACTTTAATTTCTGGGGCTTGGTAGCTGTTTGTATCCAATTCTGGTAAACTTTAGTTTAAAGGTAACATAGCAAAAAGGTGTCAAAAAATTAATTAGTTGCTTGTATTGTAATGAATATGGCGATGGGCTGTCTGAAGTCTTTTCCATTTCGTTCAATTTGTTTACACCAAGAGTATTAAAATACAAATAAAGAAAAGCCAAGCAGCAGGAGGAGACAGTATTCAAATAGAGAACCAAGCTTTGAGTGAATAAATACAAAATTTGTTCATGGGATGTGAACGTCACTGGCCAGGTCAGTATTCATTGCCCATCCCGAATTGCCCAGAGGACAGATGAGAGTCAATGCCATTGCTGTAGATCTGGAATCACATGTAGACTGGGTAAAGATAGAGATTTCCTTTGCTAAAGGACTTTAGTAAACCAGATGGCTTTTTTCATGACAATCAGCAATGGTTTCATTATCATCATGAACCTATCCCAATAGTCACTTCATCAGAGGTCAGATCAGCTTTCCTTCGTGTGAATCCAAGGAAAGCGATGGCACCAGATGGAGTATCAGTCCGTGCACTCAAAGCATGTGCAGATCAACTGGCAGAGGTCTTCTCGGACATTTTCAACCTCTACCTGCAGTAGGCCACTATCCCTGCCTGTTTCAAGAGGCCCAACATGATCCCTGTTAGTAAGAAGGCTCATGCAGCATGTTTCAATGACTACTACCCAGTGGCCCTTCGGTGGTCAAGAAGTGCTTTGAAAGGCTGGTCATGATATTAATCAACTCCAGCCTCCCCATTACTCTTGACCCACCCCAATTTGCCTTTTGGACCAACAGATCCATGTCAGATGCCATATCACTTGCCCTTCACTCCTCCCTGGAACATTTTGACACCAAGAACAGCTACGTAAGAATCTTACTCATGGACTACAGTTCAGCCTTCAACACTATTATCCCCTCGAGACTGATTACAAAACTTAGTGATCTCCGACTAAGCTCCACTCTTTGCAACTGGATCCTCAGTTTCCTGACCCACAGGCCATAATCACTGAAGACTGGGGACAATATTTCATCCTCACTAACACTCAACACTGGAACCGCCTAGGGATGCATACTCAGCCCCCTACTGTACTACTGTATACCCATGACTGCATCGCCAAATACCAGACTAATGCCATTCCCACGTTCGTTGATGACACCACCATCATCAGTCGAATCTCAGATGGCGACGAAACAGACTACAGATGGGAGGTGGAAGACCTGGAAACATGGTGCACTGAGAACAACCTAGCTCTCAATACCGGCAAAACCAAGGAACTCATTATTGACTTTTGGCAGGATGTTACTCATGCCCCCCTACACAGAGGTGGAACGAGTGGAGAGTGTCAAGTTCCTGGGAATGGTCATCCACAACAAGCTTTCTTGGGATCTTAATGTGGATGAACTGGTTACAAAGGCACAACAACGTCTCTTCTTCCTCAGGCAGCTGAGGAAATTTGGCATGACGGCGAATACCCTTGTCAACTTTTATAGGTGTGCCATCGAAAGCATTCTGTCTGGACGTATCGTTACCTAGTATGGCGTTCAAGATCGGAAATGGTTACAGAGAGTGGTGAACTCAGCCCGGACAATCACAAAGGCCAACCTCCCATCTATAGAATCCATCTACCAGCCCGCTGTCAAGGAAAGGCTGCCAGCATTCTCAAAGATCCATCCCACCCCGGCAATGCTTTTCTACAACCTCTCCCATTGGGGAGAAGGTAGAGAAGCCTGAACACACTCACCAGCTGGTTTTGAAAGAGTTAGAATACTGAATGGACTCACAACTCTTAACATTCGCCTCTACTTGTGTTTTTGTTTCTGCCGCTGTTTACCTATTATTTACTATCTATGCTATTTAACTCTGTGATTTGCCTGTGTTGCTTGCAAGACAAAGCTTTTCACTGTGCCTTGGTACACGTGACAATAAATTTGATTCAATCACTAGATTCTTATTCCCACTTTTTAAAACTGAATTCAAATTTCACCATCTACCATGGAAAGCTCCAAGATTCTTTTAAAAAATTGTAAAATTCTTTTTAGTATGTAATTATAACCAAACTGAAGAATCCACTTGACCCTACGGGACAGCAATGATAGTGACTGAAAAAAAGGACTGCTAATTTGCAAATTTTATCTAATTTTAATACCTGGAGATTCCACAAACTACAATGGTTTTCACAAAAGGGAAAAAACACTGCCTTAAAATGGCCATACTATTCAGCATATTAGTATCATGGATAGCCAGGGATGAGGTGCCAGAAGCCTGGAGGTTCCAATATTTAAGAAAGGTGGTAAGGAAAAACGAGGGAACTATAGACTGGTCAGCCTGACGTCAGTGGTGGGTAAGTTGTAGGAGGGGATTCTGAGGGACAGGATTTACATGTACTGTGTTTGGAAAGGCGGGGACTGATTAGGGATAGTTAACATGACTTTGTGCATGGGATATTGTGTCTCACTAACTTGATTGAGTTTTTGGAAGAAGTGATGAAAAAGATCGATGAAGGCAGAGCAGCGGACATTGTCCATATGGTTTTCAGTAAGGCGTTCAACAAGGTTCTGCATGGTAGACTTGTTAGCAAGATTAAATCACATGAAATACAGGGAGAACCAGCCATTTGGACACAAAATTGGCTTGAAAGTAGGAGAGAGAGAGAGAGTGGTGGTGGAAGGTTGCTTTTTGGACTGGATGCCTGTTACCAGCAGTGTGCTGCAAGGATCAGTGCTGGGTCTGTTCCTTCTTAACGCAATATAAATGATTTAGATGTGAATATAGGGGATATGGTTAGTAACTTTGCAAATGGCACCAAAATTGGTGGTGCAGTGGACAGCCAAGAAGGTTACCTCAAAGTACAATGGGACCTTGATCAGATGGACAAATGGAGGAGAAAGTGAGGTCTGCAGATGCTGGAGATCAAAGTTGAAACTTTATTGCTGGAACAGCACAGCAGGTCAGGCAGCATCCAGGGAACAGGAGATTCGACGTTTCGGGCACAGGCCCTGAAGAAGGGCCTGTGCCCGAAACGTCGAATCTCCTGTTCCCTGGATGCTGCCTGACCTGCTGTGCTGTTCCAGCAATAAAGTTTCAACTCAGATGGACAAATGGGCCAGGGACTGACAGATAGTGTTTAATTTAGGTAAATGTGAGGTGCTGCATTTTGGTAAGGTAAATCAGTGCAGGACTTGTACACTTAATGGTAAGGTCCTGGGGAGTGTTGCTGAAAAATGAGACCTTGGGGTGAAGGTTCATAGTTCCTTGAAGCTGGACTTGCAAGTAGACAGGATAGCGAAGAAAGCATTTGTTATGTGAGCCTTTACTGGTCAGTGCATTGGGTATAGGAGTTGAGAAGTCATGTTGTGGCTGTGCAGAACATTGATTAGGCCACTTTTGGAATACTGCATTTAATTCTGGTCTCCCTGCTATAGGAAAGATGTTGTAAACTTGAAAGAGTTCAGAAAAAAATTACAAGGATGTTGCCTTAGTTGGAGAGTTTGAGCTACAGGGAGAGGCAGAATAGACTGGAGCTATTTTCTCTGAAGCATCAGAGGCTGAGGGGTGACCTTTTAGGGAGTTTGTAAAATCATGAGGGATATGGATAGGGTGAATAGTCAAGGTCTTTTCAAGGGTAGGGGAGTCCAAAACTAGAGGGTGCAGATTTATGTTGAGAGCGAAAAGATTTAAAAGGGATTAAAGGGGCAACGTTTTCACACAGAGGGTGGTGGGTATTGAAATAAGCTGCCAGAGGGAGGTGTTGGGCGCCGGTACAATTACAGCATTTAAAAGACACCTGGGTAGGTATATGAATAGGAATGGATTAGAGGGATATCGCAAAATGCAGGCAAATGGGACTGGATTAACTTAAAGTATCTGGCTGGCATGGACAAGTTGGATAGAAGGGTCTGTTTGCATACTGTATATCTGTATGACACTACGTGGCCTAATATCTCCTTATGTGGCTTGGTGTCAAATGTTTATTCATAATGCTTCTACAAAGTATTTTTGATTGCTTCATGACATTAAAGACACCATATAAATTATTGATGTTGAAATCACAAGGCTATCACATTATTATGTACATGATTTTTCACAATCACTACTGATAATTTTATGGGAGTATATAGACTGTAGGGAGAGTGTGAATACAAAGTTATGATAACTAACAAATTCATTTTTGGCATGGACAATAGCAATGTGGTACAAACGATGGCACGTAATAAGGCTAACGTTTCCCAGAACATCAATTCGACAATAACAAAGTGCGTCCTAGATGCATTACAATGAATCAAATTCAACCAAAATCAATCATGCGGACAAGCAACTTCAGCTTCAATGAAAAATTGACAGAAGCATTTATTTCAGTAACTAAGCTCCCACATCCTTAACTTGAAAAATGTCAAAAAATCCAAAAGATTTAAAAGAATAAATGTGTAAAATTAAAATTTATTGAGCTATGTTAAGATAACATTTATATTAAGAATTTGTATTATTTAGACTTTATTGTCTCTTGCACTCAAGTACGAAAGCACACGAGTACAGGGAAGTTTTCAATCATATATTAAGCAAAGTTATGACCAAATTGAGGTGTTTATTTAATTGCTTCTGCTTTGTATTCAATCAAGGTGTACTTGTATGGAATGATTAGTATTATTGTCACTACACCGAAAGAGATGGGAATCGGTGAAGAATGTGTTCAGCCCGGCTCCAGACTCCTATCCCAGCTTCCACTCACTCACCGCCTGCTGCTATCCGCTGGCCCTGGGGTGCTGCTGCTGCTGGATGCTGCTGAGGATTTCCTCTTGTTCGAGAGCCGCCTGTTCTCCTTCGCCAGCGGCTGGGCCTGACTCATGGTTCTGGGTGTGAGGCTGCTGTCACCAGCCCCAGGACTCCACGGACCTCGCTGTCCCCGGTCTCTCCCAAATGCCCCTCGATCACTCCCTGATTCCCTCGGTGTCTCCCCCCGATCACTCCCTGATTCCCTCGGTGTCTCCCCCCGATCACTCCCTGATTCCCTCGGTGTCTCCCCCCGATCACTCCCTGAT
>NC_057732.1:45093288-45123043 GCF_004010195.1 Chiloscyllium plagiosum | reverse complement strand
TGATCCCCCGGTCTCTCCGGCCTCGGGCCTTAACCGCCCCCTGCGTTTGAAACTGCCGCCGCTCGAATGCACCAATCAGCGGCCACCTCGTCGCTGGGGCAACGCCGGGGCCTTCCCGATCCATGTCCAATCTGAAGCCTCACTCGAGCTGAGAAGGCGCTTGTCAGCAAAATACTCTACACCAGTGTGAAAGAAAGGCAAGAACACATCGATTTATTAAACACGTGTGTCAACGAATTGTATTCCCTGAACTTATCATATACTGAACGCAAAGTTTATAAGTAGCAAAATCTTTTAAGTTCGCATTATTTTATGTGTAATTATTTTCCTGCACATTATCGTTAGATTCACTAATTTTATTTGTTTCTTTAGATAACTTCAATTGTACATATTGCAATTATATATTTAAGGTGAGGGGGGATTCAAAGGAGATGCGGGGGCAAGTTTTTTTTACACAATGGTAAGAATCTGGAGCAGAAAGTGAGGTCTGCAGATGCTGGAGATCAAAGTTGAAACTTTATTGCTGGAACAGCACAGCAGGTCAGGCAGCATCCAGGGAACAGGAGATTCGACGTTTCGGGCACAGGCCCTTCTTCAGGAATGAGCAGAGAGTGTTCAGCAGGAGAAGATAAAAGGTAGGGAGGAGGGACTTGGAGGAGGGGCGTTGGAAATGTGATAGGTGGAAAGAGGTCGAAACGTCGAATCTCCTGTTCCCTGGATGCTGCCTGACCTGCTGTGCTGTTCCAGCAATAAATGCTGTTCCAGCAATAAAGTTTCAACTTTGATCTCCAGCATCTGTAGACCTCACTTTCTCCTTGAAGATTTCAACCTACTGCGAATCCTCTTACAAGGATGCCTTCCTTGAAGAAGCTCTCTGCCTCTCTCTACAAAGATTTCAGTGAGTCCCTCTCTCACTGCACACCCCAGGTCCTACTCCGACCTATCACCCTCACCTTGACCTCTTTCCACCTATCACATTTCCAACGCCCCTCCTCCAAGTCCCTCCTCCCTACCTTTTATCTTCTCCTGCTGAACACTCTCTGCTCATTCCTGAAGAAGGGCCTGTGCCCGAAACGTCGAATCTCCTGTTCCCTGGATGCTGCCTGACCTGCTGTGCTGTTCCAGCAATAAAGTTTCAACTAAGAATCTGGAGCACACTGCTTGGGGTGGTGATAGAGGTAGGTATGATAAACTTCTAAAGGTTTAAGGGACTTTTAGAAAAGCACGTGAATATGCAAGGAATTGAGGGATATGGACCAAGGCTAGGCAGAAAAGATTACGATAATTTGTTGTCATGTTCGGCACAATATCGCAAGCCGAGGAGCCCACTCTACGAGACAATTCTCTGTTCCAGTTAAAACACATTCTTTTTTGAACAACTCAAATTTGTGTAATATCTGAGTTAGTGATTTTCTTGGGTATCTTTTTAGCTGGTGCCTGAAAGCTGTACCAGGTTCTTCAGGAGATGCTCTGTCACCACTTCAGGCCAACAAAATCCTTAACTGAAATTCTGTGGAAATGTCCATAAGTTTGAAGCAGAACTGGGGAGTGAGGACTTTTCAGAATCACTGATCCTTTCAACTGGCCTCCCTGGTATGACTGGTAAGTAGCAGAACAAAAAAAACGAAGAACATGGAAGCTGGAAATCAGAAAGAGCACTGGAACCAAAATGTGGATGAGTTTCTCTAGCAAATTCTGTTTTTATCAAATATTTGCACAGTAACTCTTTAAAGTTGCTCGTACTTGTTAATTTTGTGTGTTTAATTAATTTTAGTGTCACTCTTTATAACTTAATATTACACTCCCTTGATCAGTCTAGACCTTTAGAAAATAAAATATAATTATATTTGTACAATGACATTTTCACACTGATTTTAATGTACACTATTGCTTACTGTAATATCGTCACAGACTTAAACAGAGTATGGAGACTCTAGGACAGGAGTAAACTGACTGTGTTTAACCAAGGAAGTTAAGAGTAGTACCAAATTGAAAGAAAAGACGTACAATGTGACAAAATCATGCCAAAGATTTGTGGTAACCTAGAGGATTAGGAAGGTATTAAAAGCCATCAAAAGACAACTGAAAAAAAGTCAACAATAATTATAGGGCAAACTAGCAAGTAATATGAAAATGGAGAGGAAGATCTTCTTTAAATTAAAGGAAGCATAAGGTCAAAGTGGACATCGGCTGTTTAGAGAATGAGGCAAGGGAAATCGTGATGGGAAACTAGGAAGTGGCAAAAATGTTGAATACTTACAAAATGTTCCCATGTTGCAAATGGGTTCTGTTATTGAATCCATTTGCAAATCAATGTGTATGAATGTTGGAACAGAATGCAGGATAATATAAAGTAGACATTTATAAATACAGAAAATATTCATACGTTGGATCTTTAAAATTACGCCCATGTATAGGATTGCATTCATAATCACGACTGATCATAAGTCAGACGTAGTTCCCCTGTACTTTGCATCAGTTTTCATGTTTGAAGATTCTAAAAGAGGGGAGGCAAGGAATTAAACACAATAACTGTCAAAAGAAAAAAAATACTCAGAGAACCAGCGCTGCTAAAGGTCAATAAGTCTCCTGGATCTGATGAGTTTCAGGAGAAAGTGAGGTCTGCAGATGCTGGAGATCAGAGCTGAAAATGTGTTGCTTTTGCCCGAAACGTCGATTCTCCTGTTCCCTGGATGCTGCCTGATCTGATGAGTTTCATCCAAGAATATTGAAGGAAGTAGCTTCAGTGATAGTGGATGTACTGGAAGTAATCTTCTAAGAATTCTTAATAAGTTTCAGAGGACTGAAAAACTGCCAATCCAACATCCTTACACAAAGAGCAGAAGACAAAAACCAGTAACTATAGGCCAGTTAGCTTAAGAATGTTATTGGGAAGATATTGGAGTCTATCATAAAGGATGTAAAGGAAGACCATTTAGAAGTACATAATACAATTAAGCAGAGTCAGCTTCATAAACAGGAAATCATGCCTGTCAAGTTTATTAGAATTCTTTGAGGTGGCAATAACATAAAGAGGAAGCTTTATATAGTTGAATTCCTAAAAGGCATTCAATATGGTACTGCACATAAGGGTACTTAATAAGAACTAGTGGTGTTAGGGGTAAGTATATTAGCATGGATAGAGGATTAGCTAACAAATAGAATACAGAGAGTTAAGATAAAGGCATCATCTTTTCAGGATGGCAACCCGTAACTAGTGGAGTGCCACAGGGATGAGTGCTGGGGACACGGTTATTTACAACATATATTACTGGCTTGGATGAAGGAGGTGCACCGAGTATCACTAACTTTTTGGAAAATACCAAAATAGATGGGAAGGCAAGGATGAAGTGAAGATGACACAAAGAGTGTGCACTGGGATTTAAACAGAGTGGGAAAAAAATCTTGACTGATGGAATATAATGTAGAAAAATGTAAGATCATGCACTTTAGCAGGGAGGTTAGAACAGCTGAATATTATCTAAATTATGAAGACAGCAGGAAACTGCTGCACAGGGATTTGGGGATCCTCCTATATCCTCATCCAAGTTCAGCAGGTAATAGGAACAGCAAATGTCAACTTTAGCCTTTACTTCAAAGGGAATAGGTGAGAAAAATAGGGAGGTTTTGATTCATCTATAAAAGGCACTGGTACGACCACAACTGTGAATATCTTTGGGCCCCTGATTTCAGCAAAAGTATAATGACATTCGAGACATAACAGAGAATATTCATCTGATTGATTATAGGTATAGAGGGATTTCCTATTGAGGAGAGGTTGAGTATATTGGGTTTGTACTTATTGGCGTTTAGAACAATAGAATATCAAAACAGATGAGATTCTTTGGAGGCCAAATGGGGTAGATGCAGAAGGGTGCTTCCCCTGTGAAAAAATCTCAGATCAGAGGGCATAATCTCAAAGTAGAGGAATGCCCAATAAAGGCAGCGATAACGAATTTCATCTCTCAGAGGGGATGTAATCTGAGGAATTCTTTACCTAGAAGGCTGCAGTGACTGGGTTAAATCTATTCATGGCTGAGAGAGAGCTTTTACCACTAAGGGAATTAAGCATTGTGGGGAAATGGCAGGAAAGTAGAGTTGAGGATTATCAGATTAATTCATAAGACTATAAGGGATCGGCCGTTTAGCCCCTCGAGATTACTGCACCATTCAATCGGACCATGGCTGATCTGACATTCTTCACATCTAGTTTCCTGCCCTGCCCTTTCCCCACAGCCCTTGATTCCCTTACTGATCAAGAATCTATCTATTTCACCCTTAAATGTACACAAGGGTGCTGGTCCCATAGCTTTCTGTGACAAAGTGTTTCAAAGGTTCACAACCCTCCAAGAGAAGAAATTCCTCCCCATCTCGTTCATAAAATTGGTGCCCCTTTATTCTGAATCTATACCTTCTGGCCCTAGATTCTCTCGTGTGGGTAAACCCGCTCAGCATTTACCCCGTCAAGCTCCTTAAGAATCCTATATGTCTCAATGAGATCACCATCTCTTGTTCTTCTTAACTCCAGTAAGGAGAGTCCCAACCTGTTTAACCATTGCTGATAAGACAACAGGAAATGATGTCACCACAGGAAATGACATCACCAACCCAAGGAAACCCAAATACATAAATAGAAAGCAGGCTATACCACCAGTGCTTCATCCGGAGGCTCACTGAAGATGTTACCTAGTATGGTGACTAAACGTCTGAAAACGAGCCTTCCAGTTCAGTGAGCAAGCCAACATCCAAAATCTATCAATCTCTGCCTTGAACATACCCAATAATTGAGTCTCCACAGTCCTCAAGTATAGAGAATTATGAAGAATCACCACATTCTGCATGAAGAAATTCATCCTTATCTCAGTCTTATCTAATCTATCTCTTATTCTGGGGCTTTCTCTCCTGATTATAGTCTTGTCCATCAGTGGAAACATCCTTCCCAAACTATCGTGTCAACTCTTGTAAGAAGTCTGTATGCTTGATTGAGGTCATCTCTATTCTTCTAAATTCCAGAAAATAAATGCTAGTTTATTCAATCTTTCTTCAAAGGACAGTCCCTCCATCCCAGGAATTAGTTTGCTGAATCTCTCTGCGGCAAGTATATTTTTCCGAATGTAAGGAGACCAAAACTGAACATGATACTCCAGATATGGTCTCATCAAATGGTTTATTTAATTACAGTAAGAATTATTACATGGGTCGACATGGTAACTCAATGGTTAGCACTACTGCCTCACAACACCAGGGACCCAGGGTTGATTCTAGCTTCAGGTGACAGTCCCTGTGGAGTTTGCACAATCACCCTGTGCCTGTGTAGATTTCCTCTAGGGTTCCAGTTTCATCCTACAATCCAAAGATGTGCAGGTTGCATGGATTGGCCGTGCTAAATTGCCAGGTTTGTGCAGGCTAGGTGGATTAGCCATGGGAAATACAGGGATAGTGAAGGGAGGTGGGTTTCAGTGCGATGCTCTTCGGATGGTTGATGTGGACTTGATGTACTGATTGGCCGACTTCATCACTGTAGGGATTCTATGCATTTTTAACTCAGTTCTCAAATTCTGTTGTAATAAAGGCCAGCATACTATTTGTCTTAATTACTTGCTATACTCTGCATATTCAGTGACTCTTGAACAAGGCTGTTCATATTCCACTGAGTATCACAGATGTTTCAATCAGCAACAAGGCAATTATATTCAACTACAGTCTGTAACCTTATGGCCGGGCATACCTCCCAATCTACTATTACCATCAAACTAGCTGATCAGTCGTGGCTCAGTGATGACTGCAAGAGCGCATGCCAGAATTATCACCAGGTAAATGAGATGTCAACTGAGTGAAATTACAATACAGGTCTACTTGTGTGCCAAGCAGTGTAAGCAGTATGTGCTCAACAAAGCTTAGTAGTACTGGAACAAACAGATCTCATTTCTTCAGTCCTACCACATTCAGTTGTGAATGGCAATGAACTTCTCTTTATCATAAGATCAAAAGTGCAGACATTTGCTGATGTTTGTACAATGTTCATCAATTTGCACTTCCTTGGATAATGAAGCAGTCAATGTCCAAATGCAGTAACTTTCAGGCTTTGGCTGATAAGTGGCAAAAAGCATCCATGCCAAACATGTGCAAGGTATTAACCAACTCCAACATGCTGTGGGTTACCACTGACTAGAAACTGAACTGCTCCAGCAATATAGATGCTGTGGCTACAAGAGCAGGTCAGAGACTGGGAATTCTGTAGCGAGTGAGTCACTTCATGACTCCTCCAAAGCCTGTCGACCAACTACAAAGCTCAGGGGTGGGATGGAATAATCTCCACTGGATAATTGTAGCGTGATCAACACTCAAGAAGCTCAACCAACATCCAGGTAGAAGCAACACACTCAAATATAATCCCTTTAATATTTATTCTTTTTATGACTGATGCTTTATAGCAACAATGTGTACCATCCACAAGATTTACTACAGCAACTCACCAAGGCTCCTTTGACAACACTTTCCAAATCTGTGACCTCTACCACCTGGAAGGACAAGGGCATCAGGTACATAGGAACACAGTTTCCTGCAAGTTGCCCTCCATGTCATACACCATCCTGATATGGAAGTATATCATTGTTCTTTTACTGTCACAGGGTCATAATTCTGGAACTTCCTCCATAACAACATTGTGGGTAGACCGTGGACTGCGGTGGTTTAGGAAGGCAGCTTGTTCCTTCCATCTCAAGGGCAATTAGGTATTGGTAATATTTGCTGACCTGACCAACATGCCCACAGCCGATGACTGAAGAAAAGGGAAACCGTAGAACATTTAGTTTAAGGCCGACAGTATTGCTTTTGGGAAAACTGGTGATCGCCATAATTAAAATGACTAATGCATTCACTAACCTGCAACAGAATGGCCTGTATCACCCTATTGTGTTTCTGAAAATGTGTTACTTATGAAAATAATACTTAATTGAATAATTCTAACTTGAGACACAAGCTATTGCATTAGAAGTGATGCATTATTTACAGCAGTACATTATTGAATTTTTTCCGAGCTCCAATTTCAATGTCTAATAAAAGAGAACACATCTGTATTTATTCAATCTTAATACACCAAATAGTAAAATGATTCTTAATCTACATTTAAAAAGGGATACAGTTAAACAAACAATAGTCCTTTAGAAATGATAAAATTGTAACAAGGCTCAATTATTATCATTGAAAAATGTTGAGTATTTTGATATGGACTTTTTGGTGCTTGCTCTGATTAGATAGTAGAATTAGGTAAAATTTATTGTATAGAAACGATCAGGGTGATTTTCACTTGGATCAAATGGATTAAGACATGGACTCAAAATTGTGAATTAGCAAAGTGAACATTTGGTAAGAATACCGTATGAAGATATGTAGCCACCATGATCAATTTTAAATTACAGGAATCCTAATTTAGCATCAGTAGCCTATTGAGGCATTATCAATTATAATGAAATGTCAGTTGAGCAAAGGCTTCTGGGTTGTAATTTCAGTGTGACCAAAATCAGAGAGCATCATGAACTAATCACTGTTCAAACCTGCCTTGAGAGAGATTGCATTGACTTGGAACTTGGTGCATAATTTGAGGATACTTATTCTGCTGACAGTGAAAAATAAGGAAGAACATCATATACGACAGCTGCTCTGCAGTACTTAGAGAAATTATGAAAATATTTTATCCAAAACAGGTAAAAATAGAAATAACATATAAAACATTTTGGCTAGCAGAGATTTTAAGGAGATGCTCAGAAGAAAAGAAATAGCTGTCAGGAAGTTGCCAAAGAAAAACTAACTCTCAAGATCCACACAAGACCAAATACTCTCTTTTGAATTTTGCTCCCTGATATTATTGTCTGAAAATAAACAGTGTCTTATTGTTAAAATCAGAAAACCAGATGAAAATCTTGCTTAATTATTGACCTTTCAGGTTCTTAGTCTTTAAATATTTGTGAAGAATTGCCAAAAGTAAAAAAAAGATTTTTTTAAAAGAAAAAAAAAGCAAAAGCAGTGTAGAGATGAGGCTTAATGAATGTGTAGGTGGTGATATGCAAACAAAACGAGGATGGTGTGAGAAAAAAATGAATTCATACAGCGAGTGGTTAGTATATGGAATGCAGTGCCTAGAAATATGCCGATGCAGGTTCAGTTGAGGCATTCAAGAGGACATCTGATGATTATTTGCATTAAGGTGGTGTACAGGGAAATGGGGAAAAGGCAAGAGATTGGCACTTGATAACAATACTGGTGTTGACATGGTGAATTGAATGGTCTCCTCCCACACCATCCCATTATATAATTCTGTAGGTGAGTCTCTGATGTAAACTGTGATGTAACTGTCAACTCAATAGTTATGTGATAGTACTCCGATAGGAAGTTGGAATTTGGAACTCGTACAGCTCAGAGCATACTGCTCTGTCGCCTTACTTTCATGCACAGATTGTTAATTAATGTTGATTAAATGTAAGGACAAAGTGAGGACTGCAGATGCTGGAGATCAGAGCTGAAAATGTGTTGCTGGAAAAGCTCAGCAGGTCAGGCAGCATCCAAGGAACAGGAGAATCGACATTTCGGGCATAAGCCCTTCTTCAGGAAGAGGGGCTTATGCCCGAAACGTCGATTCTCCTGTTCCTTGGATGCTGCTTGACCTGCTGCGCTTTTCCAGCAACACATTTTCAGCTTGATTAAATGTAACCCAAGTTTATCCTGAGCTATTATTTAGAACTGAAGAATATGACTCACTTGAAAACGTGGCAGCAGGGAGATATCAGTTTTGGATAGATGGTGTTTTTCTCAGAAATCTGAACAGCCACTAAGCACTGTTGAGGAACTACAAAGCTAAGATTTGAAGATTTACTGGAAGTGAAGTAAATTGAAACACACTCTGAAGTAGCATGCCAGTTAAGCGGTCACTATCATTTCCACAGCCCTTCGATACTGTTGAACAATCAAGGCATATTTCAACAGGTACAGAATCGCTTCAATCTGCATTTGAAGCAGCAACAGCTCTAGGTCAATACCTCCCAAACTTGGTAAATCCCACTGTTGATAACATTCTTATCCAGCCTCAAACCTCAGCAGATTTTCAGAGATGGAAGTTCCAGTACTTTAAGCTTCACAATGATCTTTCAAGCAGCAACAGACAAAGTCTGATAACTTTGTACAAGATGACAAAGAACAATAAACTCTACCTATGCAGGAAGGTCCTACAGCCATACTATAGCATGATGATAATGTTCCACTTTTTTTTTATTAGAGCTCAGAATATTCTTTGTCTAGTGACCAGACATATAGTCATAAATGACAACAATGTTGAAATTTCCTCATTTTGACTTTTTGTCTGCAGTTTCTGGTGATGTATTTTCTAGCCAGTTCAAGTATAAATCTCTGAAAAGATTTTCATTAATCGCTTGCAGTCCTTTCACAACCTTTCAAAGAAGTGAATCTTTACTTGAATACTTCCTGATGATTCACTCATCTCTTCATCTTTAACTTGACAGTATGGCACCTGATGTGGCAGCCCACTGGCAATCAGTTCTTTCAGTACTATGAGTTTTGGGATACTGTTACTGAATCTACTTTCATTTTAACTGCTAAAAGTACAGTTCAGCACGCCATCAGGCCATTACCCTCAAACATCATTTTGAATGACTAGATGAGAAGAATTATGAGATTCCATGAACAATGGACTCCGTGTGGTTGTTTTTTGTTAGGAAAGGTGGTGGAGTTGTAAATAAATGCATTTCCTTGAGAATCTCACAATAAATGCTCAGCCTTTTAAGACAGAAATGAGGAGGAATTTCTTCTTAGAAGTTAGTGAATTTTATGGAATTCTTCAATGCAGAGAACTATAGAGGTTGGGTCGTTAAGTATATGCAGTGTCGAGATAGATTCTTAAACAGAAAGGAAATCAAGAATTATGGAGAAAGGCAAGAATGTTGTGCCAAGGAGTTTCAGAACAATCATTATCTAATTGAATAACAGAGCAGGTTCAATGGGCTGAATGGACTGCTTCTGCTCCGATGTATTATGGTCTTAGAGATAACTTTTCAGTCAATAATCTTGTTAGTTCTGGTGTGAATACTTGAAATTGAGAAAGGGTGCTTGCAGGAGATGTAGAGATAATGTTTAATGACTCTGATGAGACTGAGGTAATGTGTGGTGTAACTGTAACCTCAGTAGTTATGTAGTAGTACTCTGCTGGTAATTTGCAACTTATTCAGCTCTCAGCATGCTGCTGTGTAGCCTTAACATGTACAAATTGTTAATAAATTTATTTTTAAAAGGTAACCTATAAGTCTGGCCTGTGCTAATATGAAGAGCCAAAAAAAAACCAATGAAAGAATCCAAATTTCAGTCAAGCAAATACCAACCTTCAACAGCTTCTAGATCAGAACTAAACTGAGTGCAAAAATCTCCAACTCTGAGAATTTAACCTTGAAAACATTGTTTAAACAATGTGCTCATACTCATTATCCAAATGTCAATCATGCAGTTACAGTTGTTCAAGCTAATGAGTAGCAAGTACCAAATGCAACTCATGTAGTTTATTGTCATTTATTTGCTTTAATTCTGCTACATCCTCCCAGTTATATAAGATGACAATAACCAGCTTGACTGCATTTTTGTCAGTCACTGTCAATACTAAATTTATCCGCAAATGCATGTCTCAATATTTTGATGAGCGATTTGTGTGTTCAAACAAATGAAAAGACAAAAATCTTGTCCATAGGGCCCTCTGAGTGGGAAATAGCCAAATTCTTTGACAGAACAGTGACCACTCTCAATGTCACTTGTTTCTTTCAACTGGATGGACTTGACATGTACTGCCCTTTATAAGAAATATGACCAACTCTGAGCTCATGCTCTATGTGTTTGCTCAATAAAACTGTTATGCCTTTTTAGGGAGCTGTCATGACATGATAGGATGAATTGCTTCCTGAACATAAAATATTGCAGATGCTAGAACTAAGTCTGTCAAGAATCAACCAGTGGTTATTACTATTCACCCATTTATGGTAACAATAATTGAAGTCTCTGTGAAGTCCCTTTTTCTTTGTGATGCCTGACAATGGATGAATCTGGATAGATTCATTTGTGAGGGTCAGAGGTGATGATTGTCAGAAAGTTTCCTTGGCTTTCTTTGACTTAAAGTCTTTGGGTCTGACTGGGTGTCAGGACCAAATTTAAGGATGTTCAGACATATTGCCATTCAACTGTACATCAAGGCCTCACTCTGATAGATCTATTTATCAGGATATTTGTTGAATAAACTGGAAATATTTACTGATAGAGATGATTATTTGACTATAACAATACCAAACTACTACTTGACGGGTTTATAGGACAGTTGGCCATCAGCTTCTATGTAATAGTAAGGAAGAGGTCTTGGGAGGATCAACCAAGCCAAATAAAAGCAACCACTGCATTTGTTGGAAGTCTGAAATAAAAACAGAAAGTGCTGGAGAAACCCAGCAGGTCTATGGAGGGAGAAACAGTTAACATTTTGATTCCAGTATATCTTCTTCAGGTGAAGATTTTTATTCCGGCTATTTCTCAAGCTTTCATCAGTCCACAGATTGGCAAAGTTAGTAAATTTCAGCTTTACAATTTTTAAAAAGCAGTGTGTGTTTTATGAAATCAAACATGTGTTTATCCATTCATTGTAGAGTTGATTTGGCATGTCATCCTGATCAGTACCCAAAACAATGGCTCATTTTTATTATCTTTAGTTGCTTCTAAATTCATCCACCATGATATTCCCTAAAATATGGACCAATCTATGGAGAAGATAAGTTGCATTTATTTATTACCTGTCACCTGTTTATAGTCAGCTGACCAGGTTTCCTAAACTGAACTAGTCCCATTTGCCTCTGTTTGACCTATATCCTTCTAAATCTTTCCCAACCATGAACCTGCACAAATGTCTTTTAAATGTTGTAATTGTACCTGCCTCAACTACTTCCTCTGGCAGCTTGTTCCATATATGCACAACACTCTGTATGAAAAAGTTCACCCTCATGTCTCTTTTAAATTTTTCCCCTGTCACTGTAAACCTATGCTTTCTAGTTTTGGAGAACACTAATCCTGGGGAAAAGATTTTAGGTATTCATGATTTTATAAAACTCTACAAGGTCACCCCTCAGCCTCCAAAGCTCCATGGAGAAAAGTACTAGCCTATTCAGCCTCTCGTAATTCAAATCCTGAAGGCTTACAACATCCTTGTAAATATTTTTTGCATCCTTTCCAGGTTAATAATATCCTTCCTATAATAGGGTGACCAGAATTTTTAAAAAATGTATTCATTTGTGGGATGCAGGCATCGCTGGCTGGGCCAACATTTATTGCCTGTCACTAGTTGCCCTTAAGGAGGTGGTGGTGAGCTGCCTTCTTGAACTGCTGCATGCCACCTGCTGTGGGTTGACTCACAATACCATTAGGGAGAGAATTCCAGTGACAATGAAGGAACAGTGATATTTTTCCAAATCAGGATGATGAGTGGCTTGGAAGGAACTTGAAGGTGGTGGTGTTCTTTGCTGCCGTTGTCCTTCTAGATGGAAATGGTCATGGGTTTGGAAGGTGATGTCTGAGGATCTTTGGTGAATTTCTACAGTCCATTTTGTAGATGGCCCACATTGCTGCTATTGAGTGTTGGTGGTGGAGGGAATGGATGCTTTTGGGTGTAATGCCATTCAAGCAGACTACTTTGTCCTGGGTGGTGTCAAGCTTCTTGAATGTTGTTGTGGTTGCAATCATCCAGGCAAGTGGGGAGTATTCTATCACACTCCTGACTTATGCCTTGTAGGTGGAGAGGCCTTGGGGAATCAGGAGATGAGTTCCTCACTGCAGTATTCCGAGCCTCTGAACTGCACTTGTAGCCTATGTGGTGAGCGCAGTTGAGTTTCTGGTCAATGATAATCACCAGGATGTTGATAGTGGGCGATTGAGTGATGGTAACACCATTAAATGTCAAGGGGCAGTGATTAGACCGTCCCTTGTTGGTAATGGTCATAGCCTGACATTTGTGTGGCACACGTTACTTGCCACTTGTCTGCCCAAGCCCAGATATTGTCCAGATCTTGTTGCCTTTGAACATGAACTGCTTTGGTATCTGAGGAGTCATAAATGGTGCTGAACATTGTGCAATCATGAGCAAACATCCCACTTCTGACCTTATTTAGATTAGATTAGATTACTTTCAGTGTGGAAACAGCCCCTTCGGCCCAACAAGTCCACACCGACCCTCTGAAGAGCGACCCACCCAGACCCATTCCCCTACACTTACCCCTTCACCTATGGAAGGAAGGTCGTTGATGTAGCAGTTGAAGATGGTTGGGCCTAGGACTCTACCCTGACGAACCCTCGCAGAGATATCCTGGAGCTGAGATGACGGACCTCCAACAACCACGACCATCTTCCTTTGTGTCAGGTATGACTCCAACTACTGGAGAGTAGTTCCCCCCGATACTTATTGATTCTAGTTTTACTAGGGCTCCATGATGCCACACTTGGTTGATGCAACTTCGATGTCAAGGGCTGTCACTTCCACCTCACCTCTGGAATTCAGCTCTTTTGTCCATGTTTGGACCAGGGCTGTAATAAGGTCAGGAGCTGAGTGGCCTTGGCGCAACCCAAACTGGGCGTCACTGAGCAGGTGATTGCTGAGCGGGAGTTGCTTGACAGCACTGTTGATGACACTTTGCATCATTTTGCTGATGGTCGAGAAGAGAGTGATGGGGTGGCAAATGGCCAATTGGAATTGTCCTGCTTTTTATGTGCAGGGCATAACTTGGTAATTTAATACATTGTCAGGTAGATGCTAGTGTTGTAATTGTATTATACAGTTTGGCTAGAGGAATGGCAAGTTCTGGAGCAAAAGTCTTCAGTACTATTGCTGGAATGTTTTCAGGGTTCATAGCCTTTGCAGTATCCAGTGTCTCCAACTGTTTCTTGATATCATGTGAAGTGAATCAAATTGGCTGAAGATTCGTATTTGTACTTCTGGGAAACACTGGAGGAAGCCGAGATGGATCGTCCACTTGGCACTTCTGGCTGTAGATTGCTGCAAAAGCTTCAGCCTTATCTTTTGCACTGATGTGCTGGGCTCTTCCATCCTTGAGGATGGGGATATTTGTGGAAGCCCCTCCTCTGGTGAGTTGTTTAATCGTCCACTAACATTTGCGACTGGATATGCCAGGACTGCAGAGCTTAGATCTAATTTGTTGGTTGTGGGATTGCTTAGCTCTATCACTTGCTGCTTATTGCTTTTTGGCATGCAAATAGTCCTGTTTGGTGGCTTCACCAGGTTGACACCTCATCTTGAGGTATACCTGGTGCTGCTCCTGGTATGTCCTCCTGAACTCTCCATTGAACCTGCATTCATCCCCTGGTTTGATGGTAATTGTTGAGTGGGGTTTTATGCCAGGTCACGAGGCTAAAGATTGTGCAGGAGTACAATTCTGCTGCTGTCGATAGCCCACAGGACCTAGTCTTTAGTTGCCCAAAGTCTGTCCCGTTTAGCATGGTAGTAGTGCCACAGAACACAATGGAGGTTACTTTCAATATGAAGGTGGGACTTTGTTTGTGCTACATCAGACATTAACTTTTCAAAACATTATTCAGTAACTTATGCAGTATTTTTAATCTGTTAAATAAACTTTGAAATTCTGAATTATATTTTAAGTAGAAAAATGAAATTAATTAGTACCATAATGTAGCCATTCCTGTAAAAGAACTAGTCTCCTTCCAAAAAGATGACTCCACAAGGACTGTTTGGTCTAACTGATACTATCATGGACGGATGCATCTGCTGCTGGCAGATTGGTGAGGATCAGGTCAAGTATGTTTTTCAAATGCAGTAACTCTGACTGATGAAGACAAGTGTGCCAAATGCATTCTTCACCACCCTGTCTACTTGTGATGCCACTTTTTCTGTTAGATTCACAAAACACTTAACTGCTGAATTACTTTTGAAACGTAACTATTGTTATTGAATAAGTGAAACGCAAAGGCAGGTTTCACAAGCAGTGAGAAAAATTATGTTTTAGTAGGATTGAGGGCATCATCTGACAATTTCTAAACAGTTCTGAGATATTTTACACATCACCATTTACTGAACTGACAGATGGAGCTTTGGTTTATGATCTCATCCAAAGAATTCAATCTCTGACAATACATCAGTCCTTCAGTGGTGGTATACTCCAATGTCAATTGAAGTTATTTTCTAGAGTCTTTCGGATGTGGCTTGATCTCACAGCCTTCCACCTCTAAAGTGTGAGCTTTAAATTGAACCTAGTTGAAGTAGTTTTTGTCCAATTAGGGTTACAGCTCCATACACCCAAACACTCATGAGGAACAACCTTGACAAACAATCACAATGTACGTAATACTCCATCAGCGGCCTAACCAATGTCCTGTACAGCCGCAACACAACCTCCCAACTCCTGTACTCAATACTCTGACCAATAAAAGAAAGTACACCAAACGCCTTCTTCACTATCCGATCTACCTGTGACTCTACTTTCAAGGAGCTATGAACCTGCACTCCAAGGTCTCTATGTTCAGCAACACACTCGAGGACCTTACCATTAAGTGTATAAGTCCTGCTAAGATTTGCTTTCTCAAAATGCAGCACCCTGCATCCATCTGAACCAAACTCCATCTGCCACCTCCGCCAATTGGCCCATCTGGTCAAGGGCCTGTTGTAATCTGAGGTAACCCTCTTCGCTGTCCACTACACCTCCAATTTTGGTGTCATCTGCAAACACACCAACTGTACCTACCATGCTTGCATCCAAATCATCTTTGCAAATGACAAAAAGCAGAGGTCCCAGCACTGATTCCTGCGGCACTCCACCGGCCACAGGCTTCCAGTCTGAAAAACCCTCCACCACCACCCTCTGTCCTCTACCTTTGAGCCAGTTCTGTATCCAAATGGCTAGTTACCCCTGTATTCCATGAGATCTAACCTTGCTAATCAGTCTCCCATGGGGAACCCTGCCGAACGCCCCACCAAAGTCCATACAGACCACACTCACCACACCGCCCTCATCAATCCTCTTTGTCAGTTCTTCAAAAAACTCAATCAAGTTTGTGAGACATGATTTCCCATGCACAAAGCCATGTTGACTATCCCTAATCAGTCCTTACCTTTCCAAATACTTGTACATCCTGTCCCTCAGGATTCCCTCCAACAACTTGCCCACCACCGAGGTCAGGCTCACTGGTCTATAGTTCCCTGGCTTGTCCTTTCCACTCTTCTTACCAACGTCCAGTCTTCCGGCATCTCACCTGTGACTATCGATGATACAAATACCTCAGCAAGAGACCCAGCAATCACTTCGTTAGCTTCCCACAGAATTCTCGGGTACACCTGATCAGGTCCTGGGGATTTATCCACCTTTACCCGTTTCAAGACATCTAGCACTTCCTCCTCTGTAATCTGGACATTTTGCAAGATGTCACCATCTATTTCCCTACAGTCTATATCTTCCATATCCTTTTCCACAGTAAATACTGATGCAAAATACTCATTTAGTATCTCGCCCATTTTCTGTGGCTCCACACAAAGGCCTCCTTGCTCATTTTTGAGGGGCCCTATTCTCTCCCTAATTACCCTTTTGTCCTTAAGGTATTTGTAAAAACCCTTTGGATTCTCCTTAATTCTATTTGCCAAAGCTATCTCATGTCCCCTTTTTGTCCTCCTGATTTCCTCTTAAGTATACTCCTACTTTCTTTATACTCTTCTAAGGATTCACTCAATCTATCCTGTCTATACCTTACATATGCTTCCTTCTTTTTCTTAACCAAACCCTCAATTTCTTTAGT
This sequence comes from Chiloscyllium plagiosum, assembly GCF_004010195.1. Taxonomy (NCBI): domain Eukaryota; kingdom Metazoa; phylum Chordata; class Chondrichthyes; order Orectolobiformes; family Hemiscylliidae; genus Chiloscyllium; species Chiloscyllium plagiosum. The sequence continues at coordinate 45,106,201 of NC_057732.1, read as the reverse complement.
CATCCAGCATTCCCTATAACTACCAGCCTTTCCTTTCACCCTGACAGGATTTCTGCTCATTTCTGAAGGCTTCCCATTTTCCAGCTGTTCCTTTACCTGTGAACATCTGCTCCCAATCAGTTTTTAAAAGTTCTTGCCTAATACCATCAAAATTGGCCTTTCTCCAATTTAGAGCTTCAACTTTTAGATCTGGTCTATCCTTTTCCATCACTATTTTAAAACGAATAGAATTATGGTCGCTGGCCCCAAAGTGTTCCCCCACTGACACCTCAGTCACCTGCCCTGCCTTATTTCCCAAGAGTAGGTCAAGATTTGCACCTTCTCTTGCAAGTACATTTACATACTGAATCAGAAAATTGTCTTGTACGCACTTAACAAATTCCTCTCCATCTAAACCTTTTACACAATGGCAGTCCCAGTCTATGTTTGGAGATTAACATGTGGGTTCACTATTTCTGGAAGTTGTTGGTAAAATATAGTTCTATGTGTTCATTTGAGTATTACTGCCTCCAACCATTCGGTTTCAATTATTTACCTTAGTGAAAATGAGGTAATTTGAAACATTATGAGAAACTATATTTTTTTCTGGCAATGGAAATAAGTGTGTTCTGGTATCAGATGTAAAACAGCAGCATGTCCAATTTTATTTCACCATCCCATTCTCTGTTAATCTTTAAGTATCTTCAGTCATAAAATTAACAGACTGGCCTGCAGTCAACCATAGTGGAGAAGACTCATCTTGGAATGCACTGAACACAATGTGACACTTCATCGGGAACTTGCAGAGGAAACTTCAGGCTTCACAAGGTATACATAAATCACTAAACACCTCATTCATCCAACCCTTCAGACCACCACCTACCCCACATACTGGAACCTGCAAGTTGTGCATTGGCCTCATCTACCATTCTAGAACCTATTAAACCAGGTCAGCCTCAATCCCAAGGGACTGCTGAGGAAGAATAAGAACTGAAACACTCACCAGAAGTCACTACGTCTGTTTTATACAATCCAGCAAATGTAAACATGTTGAACACAATCATTAACTTGCAAATGTTGCCACATTTGGTTTAGCACTCATTCACATTTAAAATGAACCAGAAGATATAATTTTCTTTGTCAAAGATAATTTGTATCTTAGAAATTATTACCAATCTGCTTGTTGTCTTGTGAAATGATTTTGTGAGTTGCTGAACAATGTGCCATTGACTGAGAATTGAGATGAGTCAGCTGCACAATCAAACAATAATCTAGTAGTTTGGCTCCAGTGGCAGCATGCTTTCTTCTGAATCAGAAGGTGTGAACTCACCACAAGATCTGAACCTGACTACGTTACAGTATTGTCAGAGGCACTGTCTGCTTTCAGGTCGCTATGAAACTTCTCAGTGAGAGTAAGCATTCCTCCATTAACCAATAGTATCAACAACAGCCTCATTGATTATTCATCACACTTGCAGTTTGTGAAACACTGCAGTGTTCAAACATGCTGTGAATTTAATGAGAACAGGTCTTCAAAAGTAACGTTTTTTGGGGGCTACACATAAGGAGATAACACCATGTATATGAAATACTGTATGTTTAAGAAATGTAAAAGTAAATCAAATGAATAAATAAGAGCCAGAAAGAATCAGTTCCCATCCAAATTGTTGCATCTGTTAACCCAGCAACAAGTTGCTTCATAATTATATAATGTCAGAAAATTGGTTCAAATCCTGTTATGGCAGCCATAATTATATAATGTAAGAAAATTGGTTCAAATCCTGTTATGGCAGTACAATGGTATGGAGGAGAAAGTGAGGTCTGCAGATGCTGGAGATCAAAGTTGAAACTTTATTGCTGGAACAGCACAGCAGGTCAGGCAGCATCCAGGGAACAGGAGATTCGACGTTTCGGGCACAGGCCCTTCTTCAGGAATGATTCGACGTTTCGGGCACAGGCCCTTCAGGCCTCCTGTTCCCTGGATGCTGCCTGACCTGCTGTGCTGTTCCAGCAATAAAGTACAATGGTATGTCTGGCTCCGAGCTACAAGGACCTTCTCAAAGATATTAGATTACATTACAGTGTGGAAACAGGCCCTTCGGCCCAACAAGTCCACACCGACCCGCCGAAGCGAAACCCACCCATACCCCTACATTTACCCCTTACCTAACACTACAGACAATTTAGCATGGCCAATTCACCTGACCCTGCACATCTTTTTTGGACTGTGGGAGGAAACCGGAGCACCCGGAGGAAACCCACGCAGACACGGGGAGAACGTGCAAACTCCACACAGTCAGTCGCCTGAGGCGGGAATTGAACCCGGGTCTCAGGCGCTGTGAGGCAGCAGTGCTAACCACTGTGCCACCGTGCCGCCCACCAATGTCATAAGACAATAGAACAAATTGATTGAAAAAAGTGCTCGAAAAAAATTGCACTTTCATTGGAGGTCTCAAAAAGCTTTACAGTACAATAAAATCGCGGTTGTAATGTAGTAACTAAAAGCCAACTTGCATGCAGCAAGTTCCTACAAACAAGGCAGTAAAAAGAAGCACAGACAATCCGTTCGCCACGATACTTAAAATTGCAAGTGGGAGAAGATGCTAGTTCTACATCCATCCCCCGTTGTTTGCTTTTAAAAGGAGTGCATGCAGGAGGGAGGAAATGAGTTGGGGCAATGGAGCTCCATGATCAGGCTCCAGGTGCTTATTCATCCATTCCATGGCCCAGGTGGGTCTGCCCAATGTCCCGGAAGTGATTCCCGGGCAGTGCTTAGAGTCGTTGCCGCAGCGGGATCCGTTGGCAGGCGCGAGCCGTTTCCATAGTTCCCCTGTTTGAAAAGTGGCCTCGAGGGCTCGGTCAACGAAACGTCCCATTCCGGGCGAAGGAGGGATTTAAACTCACAACTCGAACCAGAGAGCGAGCAAGCGAGAAGAAGGAACATGGAAGTTACTACTTAACACAATGCAGCGTCGAACCCTTCCTTCAAACGGGGAAAAAAGAAGGTAAATCGTTTATATTTTCGAAAAGTTTTCTTTTCTTTGGGAGAGAATGGGTTACCATCCAGGTAATCATATTAACTTTATTATTTAAAAAAAGTAAAGTACGGCGTTTGAATAAAGGATGAGAGAAAGAGCCGCATTTCTAATACGGTGTGCAGCGCCTCGCTACCGCGGCCTAGCGGAGCGTCCGTCAGGGCGGCCTCCTGCAACCAACCTTGCTAATTATCCATGCCCCACCCTCTTCTCCTGCCATTGGCTGTGAGACGCGGGCTCCCGTCCTCTGGCTTTGTCCGATTGGTCAGCGACCCATGTCAATCATTGACGGTGGTCATTTCCGCTCCCCTGCAGCAATGTTTGGTTGGCTCGCGTTATTAATCCCAATGAGGGAGAAACAATTGGTCAGTGAGAGTTGTGCCTGATTTATTTGATTTTCTTTCCCCCCGCAAGGATCTAAACTGACTTACCTTTATTCTCAGCTGACAGTTTCGCGTGCTTTATCAAGATTTGAAGTTCTGCAAAAGTTGATTTATTTGTGTTGTTCTTCTCCCCACCTCCCCCACACAATAATTATGTTTCGTAAAACCATGTAAATTAATGGAAGTGGGTTTGTAAAACCGTGGGCTCGATTTTTTTTTTAAAAACAGTCGTTTCTTAACTGGTCCCGAGATAAAATCTCTCCCCTCTTCTGGAAGTCCCCTGAAAGTTAAGCAGTTTTTTGTTTGTTGGGAATTTTTGCGTCTTCTCTCGAAAGAGAACCGGAGGCTGAGCCGTCTCTGCCACTCCTGCCAGGAGGGAACCTGCTTTGCGAGATTTCCCAAGAAAGTAGGGAGAATCAAAACATGACTCTTTAAACGTTTTCTTGAGGTTTTTTTGAAAGTTTTTCACCTTTATTGCGAGCTTAACACGAGACCAAAAATTATAATGGCTACGTCGGCAATTTAATTAACAAAGTCTGTACATTTGTTATCGGAAGATACATAGCGTAAAACTGAAGATTGTTTTGTTTTGATATTAACTTGAAGGATTATTGTTTCCCAGATACATTAGTAAAGGGTGTAACTTGTATATGTCCACACTTCAGTTGAAGGAACATAACATATATTGAGAAGTTTTGGTTAACGTAGAAGCATCAAGAAGCATAATTACATTTGAATTGTGCTTTTGACAATTTTCTCGTACTGCTTAAAAGCATTTTGTGTTTAATAGCTTAAAATGATATAGGGCATTCAATTTGAGACAATAAGTAATTTTCTAGCGTTTTTTTTAATGCCTCTTTTTGCTTCATTTAATCTTTTTGAAGAGGTGTACTGAATTTCTGTACGAAATCAGTTCTCACTTTTTTGTAATATTTTAGTTTACAAAAGTGATTTATTTATGTCATGTCATTATTGTAGTAAATGTCCCAATATATATGACAGAATTGTTAGTTTAAAAAAAGACAAATTTCAGAAGGTTCTGATGAAGAGACTCCAGATGTGAAACATTAATTTTGCCTCCTCCCCACAGATGCTGGCAGACCTGCTTAGTTTTGCTGGCAATTTCTGGTTTTGTTTCAGGTCTTCAGCATCCATAGTTCTTTGTTTTATTTACATCTCAGAAGATGTTTTGATCATGTAAGATGCTCCAAGAAACCTCCTTTCAATGTGGAAGAGAGTGCATAGAGCCAGAAGAGATTCTCTCAGCCAAGACAGCTGAAGATCTAACCGCCAATTAGAAGCACTGACACTGGGGATGTGCAGGAGGCCAGGATTAGAGATCTGCTGAGATTTCTTTGGGGAGAGGAGGCTAATAGTGGAATAATTTATAGAGATAGCAAGGGACAAGACCATAGAAGGATTTGAAAACCAAGGAATTAAAATTTAAAAATTCTGAATTGGACTTATGAAAATATTGCTGAATCTGGAATCTGTGTAGCTTAACACGCCTATTCCTTATGGATGAGCAGGTTTTGAAGTAGCTGAGGATATGGGCGACAGTATTTTGGCTATGAGAGCATTGGAATACTTCAGTCTAGAGAGAGCAAAGGCATGGGTGAGATCTCTGCAATGAATGAGCTGTGGCAGTGTTGGAAACTGGCAATGTGATGGAGAATATGTGATCAGAACCACAGTACTTTGAAATATGCCAATATTGCTGACAGTCTTGTTCACTAATAAACTTTATTTCCTTTTTCAAAAAATAATGTGATTGCCACTTTACAGAATTATTTTAATATCCTACTGTCAACAATTTAGTTGTTATTAAAATCATATTGAGACATAGTCTTGTTATTGTTAGATTTAAGGAGTTGAAAAGCTTAAAACCTCTGAACCTCCACTAAATTGTTTTGGACAATTTAAAGAAGAGCAAGTTTTCTCGTGCATGTATAGTTTATTGCTAAGTTGATAGTTTAATATCTGACTGTCAAGCATTCAATCTGGATGTTTGAAAACTTGGACAGTGTAAATAGTAATACACAGGGCCCATGTTATTTTTAGATAGAAAACTCATATATAAACTGTGCCTGTTTCAAACTGACAAAATAGAGATGACAGCCATTCTCTTGTTTATTGGTCAAAACAAGGTGCTGAGACATCAGGGTCAACTTGCCTTGTTCAAAACTAAACCAAAACTGGGCAGTTAGCTCTTGGTCATTATTAACTGGTGCATTTTCTATGACAATACCTCCTACCTGTCAGGACCCATTTGCCAATCAATCAACATTCTCCTCTCTCAATATGAATGTTTTTCCTTTTATTTTGGTATTTCTTACGAATGTCTTGAGTGCAAGGTGAAAAACGTTTGATAGTGTCTGTCAGAAATTTCTCACTTATTTATTTCTCTGTCATTGTGTGTAGAGAGGAATGATGCACTGATTTTGGCCAAAATGTTTGAGCATTCAGTTTCCCTTTCATTTGGGTCAGGGCTTGCACATAACATGATGGTTTTTGACCTAATTAGCAGTCTCAGTAAAGCTATAAGCTGTTCTGTGGAGGGATTGGAAAGATGGTTATCAAGCATAAATTTGGCCTAATGCTCAGTGAGCAGACCAAATTGTCATATGGCTACATATAAACGATTATTGACAATCTAATACAATCTTGTTCTTGCCTTGTGTTTCAACACAGAAACTGGCTTGCAACCTTGCTGACTATCTTGATTTGTTGTTGTGGTTCTGTTCCCCGAGCTGGGAATTTGTGTTGCAAACGTTTCATCCCCTGTCTAGGTGACATCCTCAGTGTTTGGGAGCCTCCTGTGAAGCGCTTCTGTGATCTTTCCTCCGTCATTTGTAGTGGTTTGAATCTGCCGCTTCCGGTTGTCAGTTCCAGCTGTCCGCTGCAGTGGACCCAATATACCGACCACTGCAGCAGACAGCTGGAACTGACAACCGGAAGCGGCAGATTCAAACCACTACAAATGCCAGAGGAAAGATCACAGAAGCGCTTCACAGGAGGCTCCCAAGCACTGAGGATGTCACCTAGACAGGGGATGAAACGTCTGCAACACAAATTACCAGCTCGGCGAACAGAACCACAACAACGAGCACCCGAGCTACAAATCTTCTCTCAAACTTTGAATATCTTGAGTTGTTTTAACTCCACTTGCACCCCTCTCCAAGGGCATACAAATTTTGGGGCATAGATGTTTAGAACTGTTTTGGGACTACAATCATTGACTCCAAACTTTTTTAAAATATAGGGCATGAGCTCCTCTCTCGGGATAGATAATTGCAGATCAGCACCATATATCTATCAGATGCAGAAGAACACGCCATTATGAGTGAGTAAATATTTGTTAAACTTCAAAGTGAGTTGGTATTACTGAATGTAAAGTTGATCATTTTAAGAGCTCTAGAAACCGCAAATTAAGATAGATGTGAATATTCAAGATAAAGAACCTTTTAAAAAGACAGTAACTCTCTCTTTCTTTTTTAAAATATCAGTGAAGGACAAAAACAGTTGATCTTTCCATTTAGTTTAAGTGACTGACATTACAATCCAAAATCAGTATTGCCCAGTTATTGTTGAGATCGGTATTTGGTTAATATTGAATGTATGCATTAATCTGCAACTGACCAGTGAAAGATTGAAAAGGAGATGGAACAGATTTGAAGAATGGTATATTTGATTTCTTTATCCATTGGTATTTATGTTGGCATAATGTGAAATGAAGGCAGTGCCAGTATTTCTGCAGGATCATGTTCAAGTTATATTTCAAATCTGACTGCTGTTTGCAAGAATGTGGCAAAACTGGCTTTAAACTAAAAACCATAAATGAGGCTGAAAACAATAAATGTTGGAGATCACATGGATGCTGTCTGACCCTCTGTGATCTCCAGCATTTGTTGTTTTCAGTACAGATTTCAGCATCTGCAGTAATCTTTTGCTATACCACGAGGGAGGCTTACTGTTTCCAGCAGTCACTTTTTTTTCCTTCTGTTCAGTATACAGAACAAGGTCGCAAGGTCTCGTAAATATGTTATCCATTATCCGAACAATCAGTTATCTGAACAAAATACACCCTGCCCATCTCGTTCGGATAATTGAGGTTGTTCTGTATATACGTCGTCTGTTCCCTAGCCACTAACTAGTTTCTTTTCCCTGGCAACTATCTTAGACTGAACCACACTACTAAAGCCTTTATGTTGTAATTGAACTGAGATGAACTTTCAACCATGTATCTGCTAAAAGACAAAGACAGACTGCTTAAACTTATAAAACATTGCATGACTCCATCCTTTCTTTGCTCACCATCTCCTGAAGTCTTCATATATGTTTTTGTTAACCTGTAGACTTGATTACTATTCTGATGCTTTTCTGGTAGGATTCCAACTTTCCACTGCACATAAAGTTCACCATATCCAAAATGTTGGTGCCTGTACTTTCACTTGCACCAAGATTCTTTCCAAACATAACTTTTGACCTACACGCTCCTGGTCTTGTTTTAAAGTCCTTTTATCCCCAACTTTTCTAGCAATGCAGTCCATTCAAACACTGCAAGCCTTTAATTTTGGAACAGTGAACATCCCTGATATAATTATTTGTCATTGGTATTGTGCTTGGAGTTTCCTAAACTCTAATTTCTGGATTTCTCTCAGTAAATGTCACCATTCTACTTCCTTTACTTTCCTTTTGTGAGAGAAAATGTGTTTTATTCATTACATAATCTGGGATTTCTATTTAAAATAGAGGCAGGTGGATGTGGGTCAGTTCTGTGAAGGTAACCTTTTAAAATAAACCTCTCAAAGTCATTTGGAAAGCGACCTAAGTGCATCAATTCCAAGAAAGCATGTTACTGCATTCATGTGCCTGGTCGAACCCCTGTCATGTTGATGGAAGGAATGTTTATATTGCTAAGTTGGCAATAGACCAAAAAACTTTTCCTTTAGTTTTAACGTAAGAACCAAAGTTATAAAGTCGCTGTTCAGAAGAACCAAGAGTTCAGTGCACAAGGGCGAAAAATGTCTTTTAGCAGAGAAATCAGTCATCGAGATGTACAGCATGGGAACAGACACTTCAGTCCGACTTGTTCATGCCAACCAGATATTCTAAATTAGTCTTGTTCCCATTTGCCAGCCTTTGGCCCATATACCTCTAAACCCATCCCATTCATATACCCATCCAGATGCCTTTTAAATGTTGTAATTGTACCAGCTGTCATCGTAGCAAAATGTTTTAAGTATTGTGAAGTTCTCAAACCAGCTGAGTTTGGATAGAATTCTTCAATTTGTTAGAACAAGTAACATTTTAAACCATCAGAATTGTGAAAGATTTATGCCAGAATTTTGGGAAAGGAATCATAAAATTTTCTCTTACTGTCTAAGGAAAAGAAACTCAGGAACTAGTTAAATAAAAATGTCAAGGTAGGAATGAAATTGGAAGTGAGTATTTAAAAAGGTACTGTTGCTGAACAAGTTGAAACTTTGTTTTGCAGTTTATGTTAAGATTTCTCTAATTGTCTTAGATATATTGCTTTTTTCCTACCTTGTATATTGATCTTATGTTTTGTTGTTGAAGAACAAAAACCTTTTGTGAATATGTTTCAGTGATGCACCACCACAGTACTCAAGTGCAAAAAGTAAACAGATGATCTATCAAGCCAGGCTTTCTTATGGTGTCTGATGTAGTATCAAGTGGGATCATGTAAAAATCACATTGTCCAAGCTTTTAGCTGCCTCCTGACATCCTTCATGTGGCTTGGTGTTAAATATCAGTATCATGATCACTTCTATAAAGTGTTTTTATAAGCTTTAGTGCGTTGGTGATATATTATTATATATGCAAGTTATACTAAAATTAGTGTGGATGTTTTGGGTTTGTTCCGAAGGGTAATGTTGGGCACCATGTACTTAATTTATTACATATTTTAAATCCTAAAAAACTAACTTTCTTTTCAGCTGAATATTCTCACTATACTGGTTGGCAACCTAACTCTGTTACTGTTCCATTGAAATGCCGTGGTTTGCCTGCCTCCCTTCCCTCTACCCCAAATTATTTTCATTCCGTAGTTGGCCAGTCAACAAGATTTTTTTGAGTACATTGGACAAAGAGCACTTTGTTCATTGTGAGCTCCACTTGGTGCTATATTTTACTTAGTAAAGCTCTAGTCTCTAGCATTTACTTGTGTTTATGTATGACAAATGAGTGATAAGTCCATGTTGAATTTACAGTAATCGCAGGTAGTTCGTTCCTGTTTGTTCAAAATAATTTTTGCCCTTATAATCAAATTATATAGTTGCTTCTATTGATCATTTTTCAAATGGTAGGGGAAAACATGTTCATCAAGAACTCCATTCAGTGGCTTTGGACAGCTGAAAGACAAATATGGTATGATTGTGCCATTACGATTATTGTTTTAAGTTGCGTTGATTTCTGAAAACAAAGTTAAATAAATTTGACACAACTTGATGTGAATATGTACCAGATGAGATGAATTTAAAATAGAGATGATGATTAATTTGGAATTATCGTGAACATCTTTTCAGGCCCTCAGGAAGACCAAAACACTTGTTAGCGAATTATATCCTTCTGTCGTGTTTTCGCCATTGTAATGTCTGCAAATAGGATACAAAGTGCATGATTCTTGCAATAATGTTTCATCCTGATACTAAACATTTCAGATTTTAAGAGCTTGCAACACTTAATGTTTTATGTAACATTATGCTACATTTTGTGAACTTTTAATGGGCTGAGATTCTCTGTAACCTCTCCTTTATAAGTGTCCAATGGTTGTTTGTTCTTAGTGAGAGAAAAAGAATTTTTAAAAAATGCTGGAATGAGGAGTTATTAACAGTTTCTCTTGTGTAGGAGCAGTAGTGATATTTTCAATACCACCATATGAATTGTAATTACAACAGTTCATTGTTTTGTTATAAACATTTACTTGAAAGCAAGTACAGAAAATCAGTTCAGTACTCCAGGTTAAAAAGATTGTGAAGATTAAACTTTAGTGTAGAAACAATCCAGAACTAGAGGGCATAGGTTTAGGGTGAGATGGGAAAGATATAAAAGAGACCTACGGGACAACCTTTTCATGCAAAGGGTTGTGTGTGTATGGAATGAGCTGCCAGAGGAAGTGGTGGAGGCTGGTACACTTGCAACATTTAAAAGGCATTTGGATTGGTATATGAATAGGAAGGGTTTGGAGGGGTATGGGCCAGGTGCTGGCAGGTGGGACTAGATTGGGTTGGGATATCTGGTTGGCATTGACTGGTTGGACCGAAGGGTCTGTTTCCATGCTGTACATCTCTATGACTCTAAGATATAAACTTCAATGTGTCAGCATTATTAGTATTCCGTTTTGAGTTTTTTTCCTGTTTTCCTGTAAATAAATCAATTTTGAAATATTTCATTGGAAACCAATTGCTCCATTCTCCGTTTATGTTCCATTACTTTGTGGGAGCTTGAAAATTTTCACTGGGACGCCTCAAATTGGTTTTGAGAGAAAGCAAAACATAAACTTTGGTCATGATATGTGACAAAGACAATAATAAACTGCATGGGTGCATATTTAGATTTGGTTTTTGTGTGATTTTTTTTTTGAGTTATAGATATATACCACCTGGTTTTCCAAGGTCATGGGTTCTAGCCTTCTTTCAAGACCTGAGCACAACATTTCTGTTTATAATTGTGCAATACCAGGGAATAATGCGTTGTTGGAGTTGCAGTGTTTTGGAAGAGGCACTAAATGTTGACTTGGACATAAAGACTCCCATGCCATCATTGATGAACAAGGGACTTTTTTCAGTGTCCTCTGACCAACAATTACCCCTCAATCAACAGCAGTAAAACAGATGAACTGGTGACTTTAAAATTGCAATTTATAATTATGACATATTGGCACTTGATGTCAAGGCAGTTATTAAGGACAGCTAATAAGAAGATGAGCTCGCAAAATCGAGATGAGATGTGAAATGGTTGAGGGGCTAGTGTCATGACTTAATAAAGGAAGCTGGGTGTGATTGGTGGAGACCAATCATTGCTTTCCCAGGAGAAATATTTCCGTGTTGTTCTCAATCCAACTATCTTGAGCCATTTCATCTGTAATATTTTTTATAAGATCATAAGTGAGTTGGTTTATGGATTATTATAAATTGTTTAGCTTCAAATGCAACTTCAAATAATGCAGTAACCCATAGCCTGGTGAGGAAAGAAAATAACTTACACTTGCATAACAGGTTTTAAGCTTGCGGGGCTATCCTGATGCATTTTGTTGGTAATGAAGTAATTATGTAGAATATGTGATATTGGATTTGTGCACAGATTGTGCTCAAACTGTAAGCTATATGACTAAGTGGTTGGCTTTATTGTTATTGGTTAAGAAGTAAGTACTGCTTGGGATGTTAGGGAGATCTATTTCCCTTCTAACTCATGCAAAATTTCTTGATCTCAGAACAGATAAGTCCTCTGATGTTTTGTTGTGTTTAATATAAAGGGGTTAAAGACTACCAGAGATTGGAACTGAAGTAGGCCATACCTCCCATCTGAGTCTGTTCTGCTACTCAGTGAGATCACAACTGATACGATAGTCCTGAATTCCACTTTCCTGCCCTTTCCCCACAACACTTGATTCCTTTATTGATTAAAAATCTCAGCCTTGAATGTATTAACAAGCCAGCTTCAATAGCCCTCTACAGTAAAGAATTCCAGAGACTGACCAGCTTTTGAGAATAAACAGTTCCTTCTCAACTCTGTCTTAAATGGGTAACCCTTACTCTGAGATTATGCTGTCTGGTCCTAGACTCCCACTAGGGTGAAACAATTTCTCCATATCTACCCAATCATGTCCTCTAAGAATCCTGTATGTTTCAATAAGTTTGCCTCTCAATCTTCTAAACTCCAATGAGTACAAACCCAAACTACTCCTCTCCTCATTAGGTTGTTTCTTGAAATGTAGGAATTTTATAATGAGGTTTTTCTGGACTACCTCCAGTGCCGTTATATCTTTCCCTGGACAAGGGGACCAAAACGTCACATAGTATTTCAGCTGTGGTCTGACTTATGCCTTGTTTTAACAAAACCTCCCTATTTTGATACTGTGTTCCCTTCAATAGAGGCCAACAGTCTGTGTGCCTTATTGCTTAATTGCTGAATTTCTATGAATTCATGTGCCAGGACCCATAAATCCCTGTGTGTTTTTTGTAATCTTTCTTTCTCCCATTTAAATAATACTCAGCTCTTCTGGTCTGCTTGTCAAAATATACGACCTCATTTTTCCATATTATATTTCACCTGCCAAGCCTTTACCCATTCCTGTAACCTGTCTCTCTCCCCACAACTTGCCTACCCACCTACCCACCTACCTACCCACCTGAGTGGGCGGCACGGTGGCACAGTGGTTAGCACTGCTGCCTCGCAGCGCCAGAGACCCGGGTTCAATTCCCGACTCGGGCGACTGACTGTGTGGAGTTTGCACGTTCTCCCCGTGTCTGCGTGGGTTTCCTCCGGGTGCTC
>NC_057732.1:45078673-45093251 GCF_004010195.1 Chiloscyllium plagiosum | reverse complement strand
TAATCTAATCTAATCTAATCTAATCTATTTGTGTCATTCAGTTTGGTCATAGTGTATTCACTTTTGTCATCCAAGTCATTAAAATATACTGTAATTAATGATGGCCACAGCACTGGTCTTTATGGCACTACACTAGTTATAGGTTGCCATCCTGAAAATGTCCCATTATCCCAATTCTTTGTCTTTTAGTCAGCTAATTTTCTATCATTGTTAATATACTACCCCTAACACCATGAGTTCTTATTCATTAGCCTTATAAATGATACCTTGTCAAATACCTTTTTGAAATCTAAACATGTTACACCTAATAGTTTCTCTTTATCTCAGCTGCTTTCTATCTCTTCAGAACTATAACATATTTGTCAGAAATGATTTCCCCTACATGAAGCCATGCTGACTCGACTTGATGATATGTACTTCTATATGCTCTGCTGTTACATTCCTTATTATAACACCTGTCATTGGAAAATTGCTTGAGTCCAGTCCCTTCAGGTGTAATGACAGGCAGATAAAGTGGTTAAGATGGCATATGGTAGACTTCCATTTATTAGTCGGAGCATAGAGCTTTAAGAGCAGAGAGTTTATGCTGGAAAGAGGCTACTTCTACCACATTTAGAGTATTGAATGCAGTTCTGAAATCCATATTATTATAGGGGGAATGCAATTGTACTGGAGAGGGTGCAGAGGAGATTTACCAAGATATTGCCGTGGCTGGAAAGTTATGACGAGAGATTAGATAGGCTGGGATTGTTTCCCTCGGAACAGAGAAGATTGAGTAGGGATATGATTGGGATGGATAACATTCTGTGGAGCATAGCTAGAGTAGACAGGAAGAAAGTTTTGATGGAGGGATCAATGACCGGGGGCATACATTTAAGAGGCAGCAGGTTTACAGGAGGTGAGGAAAATCTTTTTTTCTTGGTGGGAATCTGGCAACTCCCTGCCTGTGAGGATGGTTGAAACAGAAATCCTTTTAGATACTTTTCATTATTATATGTGCAGTTCTGATGCCAATGATACAATTGGTGGTTTTTGGAATTAGTTAAGTGGTGGTTTTTGACTAGTGTATGAACGTGATGGGCCAAAGGTCTTTTTCTGTATTGTAGATTTCTATGACTTTAACTGGTGTAAGCTGAGCTTTAGTAAAATTGATTGTGTGTCAAGATTGTGCATTGATTGATGCCAGCTTGAACAATACCTTGAGAAGAGGTGTTATTGCAATATGAAAGGAAATATTTCAAGACCAACCCAAAGCTGCTCTGATGTTTGTTTCTTTTTAACCCTATCTCCTGAACAAAAGTGTTGTTACAATCTTCTTTTTAAATGTGTCTGCTGATTTTTCACGACAAAATCTTTTTTTCTAAATGTAAAAGTACCAGTTGTACCACTGTATCTATGCATGATTGTATGTTGTAATATTTAAAGCATTAGTTCAATTACTGGCTGTAGACCTTGCTCAATATCAGGAGAAAATTCTCCTTATTTTTCATTGAAAATTTTGCAATGCCAATATTGCGCTTAAAGGTCCAAAATGCTTGCAATTCAAACATACCCAGATGCAACTTCCAACTTCACCGTTATAAAAGGTGAGTATTTAAATTTTCATTTGGGGCATTAGAATTTTGTCATTAACAACAACAACAAACAAAAACAGAAATTGCTGCAAAATCTCTGCAGGTCTGGCAGCATCTGTGGAGAGAAATCAGAGTTAGCGTTTTGGGTCCAGTGACTCCTTTGTCAGAACTGATGGTAGCTAGGAAAAAGCTGGTGGTAAGGAGTAAATGATAGGTGGAGATAAGACCCAAAGGGAAAGAAGAGTTGGGCAGACAAAGGATTGGGAAAATGGGTCAGCCAAGGAGAATGAATGGTTGCTAATGGGATTATTAGTGGCTAACAATGGGAAGAGTGTAAAAGCAGACCATGTGATAAACATGGTCAGTTAACTACAGCGGTTTCAGCAGCATTGAATTATGATAAGCCTTTCACACTAGATTCGGATGCCACTGGTAATGAAATAGGATGGCACCATCAGCTTTATTTTTGGAGAAACGCAATGCATGTAGATGGTATTTTTAACAATGGTCAAAGAAATCTTGAGTCTTGTGTTTGCTGTTCACAGGAAAGAACTGGGGAGAATCTCCCTACAGATACTGCCAGACCTGCTGAGTTTCTCCCGTAACTTCAGATTTTAATTCCGGTTTTGAGCATCTACAGTTTTAATACTTCAGAATGGTGGCTAATAGAGTTTGGAACTGGTACTTTCTGCCTAAACTGAAGATGCCATAGCAAATTAACAAACTTAATGCCATTTTAAAAATTATAAAATAATTTTTCATTTGTCACCGTAGTAGCTGTCTGGAATTCTATAATGTCTATAATTTGCAGTTAATGTTATGAACTTTTTTGAAGAGCTGGATGGTTTTTTTGTTCACAAGAAGAATTGAATATTTGTGTAGACTTGAATAGATTATATACCTCACATAACACTGGTTATTGTGCTGTTGAAACTATAAAGTCATCTGTGAAGTGCATTGTTCAATAATGTATATGGTGGTGTTGCAGTGTGTCTGTACTGCAACACTGCATCAGTCAGCAGTTTTGCTTTTCTGGAATTCTTTGTGCTTTGGAAAGTTGCTGTGTTTGTTTTTATGCTGACCCATAAAAAATGAAAGGGAACAAAATTTACACTGAAGATTGTGCATGGCATGCTTGAAAAGTTTTTTTATGGCTGCATTTGCTGACACCTGGGAGCGTAGCAGTGAAATATCTGAAATAAGGAATAAAATTTAATTTAGTCTGGATAATTTTGAGGTGATGCACTTGGGCAGGACAAACAAGGCAAGGGAATACATAATGAATCGGAGGACCCTGCAAAGCACTGAGGATAGAGGGACCTTGGTGTGCATGTATACTGGTCCCTTAAGGTCATTAAGAAGGCATATGGTTTAAGACCAGTGCGGTTATACTGGAACTTGAAAAGAGGTTTGCTGGGTCACTGCAAGAGTATTGTATGCAATTCTGAAATCCACATCATCAGAGGGATGTGATAGCACTGGAGAGGAGATTTACCAGGATGTTGCATGGGTTGAGAGTTTTAGTTAAGAAGAGAAATTGGACTGACTGGTCTTGTATGCCTTGGCATCGCAAGTGCACACCTAAATATTTAACGTTTGAGGGTTTTTGCCTCTACCACTCCTGTAGGCAATGAGCTCCAGATTCCCACTGCTTTCTCATGGAAAGGTTTTGCTCATGTCTGCTCTAAACTTAGTGTTTCTTAACTTAAATCTATTTCCCTGGTCATTGATTCATCCATCAAGGGGAAATGTTTCTTCCAGTCTCTATCTATGCCCCACAGAATGTTATACATGTCAATCATATCCCCGCTCAATCCCCTCTACTCTCAGGAAAGCAACCTCAACCATAGAGTCATACTCCTCCTCCTCCCTCACCTGCTCTCAGCCACAAAGTAGGAGTGGGTCACTAATCCATTGGTTTTTGTGGTGACTCCAAACATGTTTTCCATATCATTACCTGAACAATAAGAAATTGGAGCAAGGGTTAATCTTACAGCCATTCTAGCCTAATCTATTATTTCACAAGGTTATGTTTGATCCTTAATCTCTACACCATTTACCTGTCTGATCCTATATTCCTTGATTTTGTTAGTCTGCAAAGTTCAGTCACAGGCTTGAATATACTCTACAACTGAGTATCAACAATCCTGAGGTAAAGTATTCCAAAGATTCACAGCCCTCTGAATCATTTAGCACTCAGCATCCTCCTATCCTATAGGATTAGCCATGGTGGTATTAAATTGAGCAGGCTCAAGATGTTGATTTGCCACTTACTGCCCCTAGTTCTTGTGTATGTTCTATCCTGATGCTATGGTTCGTTTTGTTCTTGACAACCCATCTAGGGGAAACAAACTTTCATGATCCACAGTCTCACTATTCCAAGTTGTACAGAATTGGGCCCATTGTCCTTCTAATCTTAAGAATCAGTCTAATGAAGAAGTCTTTCCTCGTGAAGTAAATGTATTCTTCCGGGGTGCAGGGACCAAAATTGTGCCTAGCTGTACAGGTGTTGTTTCCCAAAGATTTGTATGATCCCTGGAAGACTTCCTTAAGTTTGTACTCCAACCTCTCAATTGAGTCATCCTTAATTAACTGAGAAGCTCCTCAATGTTTCTCAACCTTGTCTTGATTTATTGTACTTCTAAAATGTCATTGTGATCTTGAATATTCATGTCCTATCTTTATCTTCTTGAAGCTATGTTATTTTAATAGCTATCAGATATTTATTTCCATTTGCATTGTCAATTAATCTGCTGCAGATGGTATGTGCTTTCAAATTTAAAGCCTTTCGGTCTGTTATTTTTAAAATTTTATGCAGTTATGGACATGTACAGCACAGAAACAGACCTTTCACTCCAACTCATTTATGTTGAGCAGGTATCCTAAATCTAGTCCCATTCTAACGTTTGGCCCACATTTATCCAAACCCTTCCAATTCATATACCCATCCAGATGCTGTTTTACATGTTGTAATTGTATCAGCCTCCACCACTTCCTCTGGCAGTTCATTCAATAAATGCACCACCCTCTGTGAGGGAAAAAGTTGCCCCTTAGGTTCCTTTTAAATCTCTTCCCTCACCTTAAACCTATGCCCTCTAGTTTTGGACTCCCCCCAACCTAGGAAAAAGACCTTGACTATTCACCCTATCCATACCCCTTATGATTTTATAAACCTCTATAAGGTCACCTCTCAACCTCTGATGCTCCAGAGGAAATACTTTCAGCCTGTCCCTATATCTCAAACCATCCAACTCTGGCAACATCCTTGTAAATCTTTTCTGAGCCCTTTCAAATTTCACAATATATTTCTTATAGCAAGGAGACCAGAATTGAATGCTGTGTTCCAAAAATGGCCTAAACAATGTTCTGCTCAGCTGCAACATAAGCTCCCAGCTCCTATACGTGACAATGATCAATAAAGGCAGGTGTACCAAACCACTTCACTAACCGGTCTGCCTGGGAGTCCAATTTCAAGAGACTATGAACCTGAACTCCCAAGATCCCTTTGTTCAGCAACATTTCCCAGGACTTTACCATTAACTGTATCAATCCTGCCCTGATTTGCCCTACCAAGATGCAACATCTCGTGTTTATCTGGGTTATACTCCATTTGCCACTCCCTAGTCCATTTGCCCATCTGACCAATGTCACATTGTACTCTGAGGTAATCTTCTTCGATGTCCAATACGCCATCAATTTTGGTGTCATCTGTAAATTTACTAACCATAGCTCCTATGTTCATATCCAAATCATTTATATAGCTGATAAAAAGCAGTTGATTGAGCACTGATCCCTTGGGCACACCGTTAGTCACAGGCCTTTAGTTCAAAAACTGTTGTTACACTTTTTGATTTGTGAATGCTACCCTTTTTCTGTCGTACTCTGGTAAAGATTTACCTTGGTGTTAATTTGTTCTCTTACTTCTCTACTTAAATTTGGGATGATCTGATAAGTTGATTGCCTGCTCCAACTATTTAATTTAAAGCTCTCCCTATCGCCCTGGTTATGTAACTGGTTCTGCAGTAAAGATCCCAATAATATAACTTCCCTGGTGCCAGCTACTTGATGAAACAAATCCCATTTTCTCTTACATCAATCTTTGAGCTTGTATCTCATCTCCTTTACTCTCTGCCAGTCATCTTGTGACTCAGGTAGTCATGTAATGCTTTAATATAATTTTAGTAGTGATCTTTTCAGGTATAGCGGGAGTCTGGGTGGGTCCCAGACAACTGGAAAATTGGTAATGAAGCCACCCCCCCCCCCGTTTAAGAAGGGAGCAAGGCAAAAGGCAGGAAATTATAGGCCAATTAGCCTGACCTCCGTCATTTGCAAGATTTTGGAGTCCATTGTGAAGGATGAAATTTCTGAATACTTGGAAGTGAATGGTAAATTAGGGCAAAGTCAGCATGGTTTCATCCGGGGAGGTCATGCCTGACAAATCTCTTAGAATTCTTTGAGGAGGTAACAAGCAGGTTAGACTAAGGAGAGCCAATGGATGTTATCTATCTGGACTTTCAGAAGGCCTTTTGTTAAGATGTTGTACAGGAGGCATTTAATAGTTTCTCATCACCATTTTGTGTTTCAAATCCGATATTTTCAAGGAATGCGTGTTTCATTTCAGTTGTATTTTGCTTGTTATTAGTGCCACTCTGTGGTATCCTGCTACTTTGAAGTTCCCACCTTTTCTTATAACACTTCCATCAATGTAGATAGAAGTCTTTTAAAGTGCTTATCCATGTACTTTTAAATGTCATAATATTTAAATCTAATGTTCAGAGCCAAGTGTGAGAAAGTGGAGTTAGTGTAGATAGCACAACTTGATGGGCTGAATGGTTTCTTTGGAACTCTGTCACTCTACTTACCATGTAGTGATTAAGTTAATTGATATAGTGGCAAATGGATCATGACAATACTCCATTTTTCAAAGTATTGAAGTGCAGAAAAATAGACTATGAATTTGATAAAGTGAAATTAATGGTTGAAGAAAACCATCCTGCTCCTTGGATGCTGCCTGACTCCTGCTCCTCTGAGCTTTTCCAGCACCACACTCTCGACACTATACAGTTTCAAGTTCATTTCAAGTTGTGGGAATCTTTTGACCTCCTATACTCAACATTGAAATAAGCAATAGTAGACTCTTTTTCAGCCTGCTCTTAAGAAAAATTAATTGCTCCTTAATTATGCAAAAATGCCTCAACTTATTTTAATAAAAAATGCAGACAGTGTCTGGTTCTGTGTGGGAGCACTTCTGTTGCATTAAAATAAAGCAAAGAATTGCAGATGCTGGAAATCTGAAACAAACAAACCCTTTCCCTTGACAGGACTTGAAACATTCCCTCTGTTTCACTTTCCACAGATACACTCAGACCTGCTGAGTTTTTCTCTAGATGTTTCTGTTATTACTTTCGTTGCATCATTCTCTTTACCAATAGCCTTTAGTATAATTCATATCTTGCTGTGTCATTTGTAGTCAGTCTTCCCTGAGAAACAAAAGTGCATTAGCTTTAAGCATACACAATATGTTTTCATATTATCAGGTATAAGCAACTTTTCGAATCTATTTTGGCAGATGACATTTCAGCTGTTCAAAAAAGTCCTGAGGATAAATTTAATGAGCTTTTGGTACTCTGGATCTTGGTTGTTGGGTTCACAATTTCTTTTGTGAACAATTGTCAGGAATTTTAATTTGCTCTTTTTAAAAAAAAAATTGGAGGAAAAAAAGCTTTGTTTAGCTGACCAGACTCTGAAATGTTTTAAGACTAATAGTGCTTTGAAATCAAATTGACATTCACATGCTTAGTGGAGTTTATTACTGAGGAAATGTAAAACTGAATTTAGTCTATGTGCAAATGACCTTTCTTTAATTTCATGAGTTTCTCCTGAGCTTTAATGTAGAGATAGTGATAACTCTTAGCTGAGGTTTGGGTGCTTATAAAGATATTGCTAGGATAAAAGGAAGAGTGTGAATTGAATTTTTTCTTTAATATTTGTGTCGAATGTAAAATGATTTTTTAAACCTGTTTAATAAGCATTCTATTGTTTGTGATAAAAGTACAGTGGCTTGCTCTTGTGTCTAAATTTCCTTTTTGGAGGAAGCAAAATTTAGGATCTAATAAGCTTGCTTTAATTTGGTATCTGACTTGACTGTGTTAACATCAACTAGGATCTTCCATTATATAATTTGCAATGGTAAAATTTTTTAGTTAATCCAACTGCATCGGAAGAATATTCCAACTTTTCACTGAAACTTGTGGAAAATTGCAGAACTGCATTGAAGAGAATAGAAAGTTTATACCTGGGCTATATAGACTTGGGAGTTTGTATATTTAAAAATATGAGACTATTTTACAGGTAGACGCTGTCCTTGGTCCTCGTTGATGTCCAGTCCTTTGCCCAAGTAAACAATCTGGAAACATGAGGTGTGGACTAAAGAAGAGCCGTGAGCTTCGTGTATACTGGGGTTCACACTTGGACTGTGCTGCCTGTTCTAAAAAATGTTGAAATTGATTACAGTAGCGCCTCGACATACGAACGACCCCGTTCACGAACAAATCGGTTTACGAACAGGATTGTACGTAAAATTTTGCTTCAACGTACGTACGAAATTCAAGGTACGAACGAAGGTACGAACGCAAAAAGCCCGTGTGCGACCACGTGGTTTCATTGTTCTGCTTTGCTACATGCTTGTTGAACGCAAAAGGTCTCGGGCCCCGCATGATCTCATTTGGTTCGTCTTTGGCTCGTGCGCTGTGAACAGCGTTCGTTGCTACGTCCAAGCATTCTTACACTATCCGAACAATGGGAAAAATTGATTCAGTTCGCGAACCGGGTCCCGGAACAGATTAAGTTCGTAAGTCGAGGTGTTACTGTAGTCTTAAACTTCTTTATTTGCTCGTAGACCTGTTATAATTCCATTGCCAAAAGTGCATTGTTAAATTCAGTTATACTTATTTTTACATGAATTATAGGCTAACAGGCGACGTGTCTGCGTGGGTTTTCTCCGGGTGCTCTGGTTTCCTCCCACAGTCCAAAAAATGTGCAGTTAGGTGAATTGGCCATGCTAAATTGCCCATAGTATTAGGTGAAGGGGCAATATGTAGGGGAATAGGTCTAGGTGGGTTGTGCTTTGGCGGGTTGGTGTGGACTTGTTGGGCCAAAGGGTCTGTTTCCACACTAAGTAATCTAATTGGGTCCAATTGAAAAGCAGTGAGTTGAATGTTTTAGATACTTTGTAAGCAATAATTCCTGCTTGACGATATACTCGTGATGTTGATGCCTCCAACGTATTGATTTCCCCTTTTTTTTTTACATTAAAACTCCATTGTTAACTACTGTTTTTCTTCACTGTGAATCTGATTCAATTTTGATCAAATTAAATCCAAACTTTATTTCTCCTAGCTTCACAATGTAAACATTACTATACATATTTACGCACAATATATGGACTTGACATTTTTAGGTTTTTTAAATATATTGCATTGAATAATCTGTCTTTTGTGATATAAACTCAGATTTATTAGACTGTCGGTTTGGTCGCTGAGCGGGTGGGTTTGTTCTCCGATCTTTTTGTCTCCATGTTAGCTAGCATCAGTGAACCTCCAATGACGCATTGGTGTTTTGTCTATTTGTGTCTTGGTTTGTTGTGGTGGGTGACATTTATTTCCAGTTCTGTTTCTGAGAGGTTGATAAATAGGAGATTTATTTTTGTTTGGTAGTTAAAGGTGGGCTTTCTGGTTGTCTGAAATCAATAATTAACTAGTAAGTATTTCTGTATCCATGGTTGTTATCCCATTCTTCCTCCCCCCCCCCCCCCCCGCCCCCGCTCTCAGTTGAAGCATAATGCTTAGAGAGACAGTATAATTTTATCTTCTTCATCTTTATTCATGGCTCCGGAAGGAGAGAGAACGATCGCCTGTATGCGCAGGGATCTGGGTTCCCAGACTTCTCTGGAAGAGCAGTTTCTTAAAGAATTATATAGTCATTTTACAGGGAGGAGCATCCAGATAAGACAACCTACATATTAATTGGGTGACCATTACAATCAGCGAGTGTCAATAGTAAAGATTAAGCCATCTGCTGTTACGCAATGAATGTTCCTAACCGTAACTGGCTGAATGTTTTCCACCTTGTTAAATTGACCTTAAATACTGAATGCTTCCAATATTGTTAAATGGCTCTACATAATGAATGCTTTTCCACCTTGTTAACCATTGCCCTTGCCTCCAGCATCCCATTGTTAACTGCAAGTTCTTGTCTGATCAGAGTCCTGCTTAGCTGGACCTCTTGTTTCACAAAACTCAAAACATAACTCTTTCCCTACCTGCTTATACCCTATACACATTCCCATGGTGATTTATTTTGAGAGCAACTTAGGCAGCACTAGTGAATTTTGGGTGATGTACAAAACCTGTTTCTTAATTTTGGGACCATTAATTTTAAGATTAATGGGATCATACTTCTACTATATTTTGAAAATTGTTGAATTTTATCATCTAGCATAACCTAAATTATTTCCTTTTATATCTTGCTTTTTAAGCTGATTACGCTTCTCTGTATTGCTAAAACAAAATCCGCAACATTATGCGATATATAGAAGTGGATAAATACCCGGTACCTAATCAGATGTATCTTGGGACTTTGTGGGAAGCTAGGGAAGCGATTGCTCGGTTTAATGCTGATATATTTGCATCATTTAAACCCACAAGTGAGGTGCTGGAAGACTTGGAGGTTGGCTAATGTAATGCCATTATTTAAGAAAGGTGGTAAGGAAAAGCCAAGGAACTTTCAGACCAGAGCTTGAGGTCAGTAGTGGGAAAGTTATTGGTGGGGGGTGAGGTTCTGAGGGACAGAATTTAAATGCATTTTCAAAGGCAAGGGCTGATTAGGGGGAATGAACGTGACTTTGTGCATGGGAAGTTGTATCTCGGGAACTTGATTTGAATTTTTTAAAGAAGTGACAAAGAAGATTGAAGGCAGGGCAGTAGACATTGTGTGTGTGTGGATTTCAGCAAGGTGTTGGATAAGGTTATGCATGGTAGACTGATGAGCACAGTTACATCACATGGAATCCAGGGAGAGCTAGCCAATTGGATACAATTGGCTTGAAAGTAGGAGACAGGGTAGTGGAGACTTGTTTTATGGACTGGAGGTATTCCACTAGTATTGGTGCTACATCCATTGTTTTTCATCTATATTCGCATCCGAATCATTTATATAAGAAGTATGGTCAGTAAGTTTGCAGATGGCACCAAAATTAGTGGCGCAGTGGACAGTGAAGAAGGTGATCTGAGTATGATGGGATCTTGATCAGATGCACCAATGGGCTGAGACGTGGGAGATGGAGTTTAATTTAGATAAACGTGAGGTGAAGCATTTTGGTAAAGCAAACCAGGACACTACTTTTACTGTACAGTTAATGGTTAGATCCTGGAGTGTGTTGCTGAACAATGAGACTTTGTGATGTAGGTTCACTGTTCCTTAAAGGTGGAGTTGCAGGTAGACCGGGTAGTGAAGGTGGTGTTTGGCACGCTTGCCATCGTTGATCAGTGCATTGAGTATAGGAGTTGGGATGTTGTATTGTGGCTGTACAGGACATTGGTTCGGCCGTTTGTGGAATACTGCATTCAGTTCTGGTCTTCCAGAATAGGAAAGATGTTGTGAAACTTGAAAGGGTTCAGAAAAGATTTTCAAGGATGTTGCCAGGACTGGAGGATTTGAACTACATGGAGAGGTTGAATAAGCTGTTTTTTTTTTCCCTGAAACGGTGGTGACCTTTTTTAGAGGTTTATAAAATGATGATGAGGGACATGGATAGGGTGAATAGCCAAGGTATTTTCCCTATGGTAAGAGAGTCCAAACTATAGGGCATAGTTTTAAGGTGAGAGGGGAAAAGATTTAAAAGGATCCTAAGGGGCAACCTTTTCACGCAAAGGGTGGTCTGTGTATAGAATGAACTGCTACAGGAAGTGGTGGAAACTGGTATAATTACATCATTTAAAAAGCATCTGGGTGCAAGAATAGGAAGTGTTTAGAGAGATATGAGGCAAATGCTGGCAAATGGAACTGGATCAGTTTAGGATATCTGGTTGGCATGGATGAATTGGACCGAACTGTTTCTATGCTGTACAACTCCATCACTCAATGTGCTTGTATTTCAGTGAGAGACCAACTTGCTAAAAACGAAACAAAACTAAGTATAATCTCTCAGGCTGTGTTTCAGTCTGGGATTTGATTTACTTACTAATATCAACTGGGATCAGAAGTTGAAGAACCAAGCCTAAATATGGAATAATGTTTGATTCATTGCCCAAAAAGTTGGGCAAATGCTTCTAATTTCAAGCTGTCTGAAAAGATTATTTATGAGTTTGCTGTCTGGAACATGTTAGAAAATTTTTTGAGACTTGCTAAGCAATACCTTTTTAGCTCAATTATTTGTTTTCATTTTAATAATGTAAATCATTGCTTTGATCAAAGGGAAAACATGTCCACTATATGTTTTCATTAGTGCGGTTTGTCTTTGCTAGCAATTACAAGGTTTTTTTTTTTGGATGCTTCCACTTTTTGTAAACTTCAATTTGTAAATTCTGCATTGCTCTGTGTCAAATGAGCCCATTGTTTTTAGGAGAATAGTGCTTCAGGTGCGAATTTATTTAGTCTGGAGTTATAAAAGTTGAATATAGGTGTCAGTGCAATGCTTTTTTTTTAGTGATGCCAAATGCAAAAGCTTGACATTTATTCATTTGTATATGATCTTTAATAGGTGCTGTGAGAGTCACAAATTGGCAATATTCATGATTAAATGAATAGCCACTCTGCAAACTTAGAAAAAGCTGATGTTTGAAAACTAGAATTGTTCATCTAGAATACTATATTGCAAGAAATATAATTTTGCTTAAGGAATTGGCAGTAAGCGAACCCACAAAATGTAGGTTCACCACATACAATGGGGAAGCACTATTCAGATTTTAGTTGCTTCACAAGGAAACAGAATTCAGAGGTTATTATATATTCCAAAATGCCTTTGATATCACATGATTGCACAATAACTCAATCATCCTAATTGGTCAGAGTTCCACCTAAAGAGGTGGAGCTGGCATTTGGGGAACTGCACATCCAGTTCCTCCTTTGCTGCGCACTTATTATTAATGCCAGCCCAAAATTGTGCAGATCTTGTGCAGTTGTCCAGTGTTTGCTATGTATGTTTGTTAAAGACAATTGTTGTAAACCCAATTGTTCAAGATTTAAATTTGGTCTTGAATAGTAGCATAAAGCCATTTTAAAAGTTATAGGTTGAAATAAACAACACTTTTTTTGTCATCAACTCGCACAGAGAGAGAAAAAGGGGCTTTGTGAACAATAGTGAGGTCCAGTTCCACATCTCCAATTGCGTCATGACTGCTGAAAAGTATGTGGAATTTTAGGAATGAAATTGAATGGAGGAGGAAAAGTGAAATAAATTAACTCCAAAAATGAATCGATTATTTTGGATGAAGTGATTTATTATGATTTTTCAAAGCTGTTGCCATTTTTCCCCCCTCTTGAAGAGTACAGTGATCGAATAGTTTTTTCTCAGATTTTTAGAATAAGTGTAATGTAGTACAATTTCATTAAACTGTTTACATGGTTTTTAATGAATGGAAGTTTGGTTTCTGTAAGACATTTGATAAGGTGCTACGTAAAGATATTGCGCGAGTCAAAAGTTCATGGTATAGGGTGTAACATATGAGCATGGATAGATGATTGGTTTACTGGCAGAAAACCAAATATGGATGAATGGGGTGGGGGGGGGGGAAGAAAAGAGAAATTGCTGGAAAATTCAGCAGGTCTGACAGCATCTGTGGAGGGAAATCATGGAGTTAACGTTTCAGGTCCAGTGACCTTTCTTCAGAACTATCCTTTTGCAGCAGAGAGCGGCGGGAGGTGGGCGGAAGTGAAGTCGGAGCGCAAAGCCGCTCGGGAAGGTAAGTAATTGTTATTTGAGTGGAGAAGGAACCCGAGACACTACACATGTAGTGTCTCCCACCCTCCCTCCTCCTCTAACCTAAAAAAAAGTAAGCTACTTGGTGTTTTTGTTTTGGAGACTAAGTGTAGAGTTATGGCAGCGCAGGCAGTGGAATGTACCTCCTGCAGGATGTTTGAGGTAGGGGTGACCACTGATGCTCCTGCTGACTTCATCTGCAGGAAGTGCAGCCAGCTCCAGCTCCTCACAGACCGCGTTAGGGAACTGGAGCTGGAGTTGGATGAACTGAGAATTATTCGTGAGGCTGAGAGGGTGATAGATGGAAACTACAGGGACACAGTTACCCAGCTACCTCTGTTCTCTGGCGTGACAGTTAGAAGTGGGAAGGGGAGGAAGCAGGCAGTGCAGGGATCCCCTGTGGTCGTTCCCCTCAACAATAAGTATACCGCTTTGGATACTGTTGGGGGGGACGGCCTAGCAGGGGTAAGCTGCAGTGACTGGGTCTCTGGCACGAGGTCCGGCTCAGAAGCAAAAGGGGGAGAGGAGGAAAGCATTAGTTTATAGGAGACTCTATAGTTAGAGGGACAGACAGGCGGTTCTGTGGACATGGGAGAGACTCTCAGTTGGTTTGTTGCCTCCCGGGTGCCAGGGTCCGAGACATCTCTGACCGTGTCTTCAGAATCCTTAAGGGGGAGGGTGTGCAGCCAGAAGTCGTGGTGCACGTTGGCACCAATGACATAAGTAGGAAGAGGGGAGGGGAGGTCATTCAGGAGATCAGGGAGTTAGGCTGAAAGCTAAAAGCTAAGACTGACAGAGTCGTCATCTCTGGGTTGTTGCCGGTGCCACGTGACAGTGAAGCAAGGAATAGGGAGAGAGTGCAGTTGAACACGTGGCTGCAAAGATGGTGTAGGAGGGAGGGCTTCAGGTATTTGGACAATTGGACTGCATTCTGGGGAAGGTGGGACCTGTACAAGCAGGACGGGTTGCACCTGAACCAGAAGGGCACCAATATCCTGGGAGGTAGGTTTGCTAGCACTCTTCGGGG